>NW_024430003.1:0-6020 GCF_017639785.1 Mesocricetus auratus
TTAAGATCCAATTAAATGAGAAACGTCATACACAAAACTTAAGTCCAAATGGATCAAAGACCTCAACATAAATCCAGCCACACTGAACCTCTTAGAAGAGAAAGTGGGTGGTACCCTTGAACGAATTGGTACAGGAGACAGCTTCCTGAACATAACACCATTAGCACAGGCAGTAAGATCAACAATTAATAAATGGGACCTACTGAAACTGAGAAGCTTCTGTAAGGCAAAGGAAACAGTCAGCAAGACAAAAAGGCAGCCCACAGAATGGGAAAAAATATTCACTAATCCCACATCTGACAGAGGGTTGATCTCCAAAACTTACAAAGAACTCAAGAAGCAAGTCTCCAAAACACCAAAGGACCCAATTAAAAAGTGGCCTGCAGAACTAAATAGAGAGTTTTCAATAGAGGAGTCTAAAATGGCTGAGAGGCACTTGAGAAAGTGCTCAACATCCTTAGCCATACGGGAAATGCAAATCAAAACAACTCTCAGATACCATCTCACCCCTGTCAGAATGGCTAAAATCAAAAACACCAATGACAATTTATGCTGGAGAGGATGTGGTGAAAGGGGGACACTCCTACATTGCTGGTGGGAGTGCCAACTGGTTCAGCCACTTTGGAAATCAGTGTGGAGATTCCTCAGAAAAATGGGAATAAACCTACCACAAGACCCAGCAACTCCACTCTTAGGCATACATCCAAAAGATGCCCATTCATACAACAAGGATGTCTGTTCCACTATGTTCATAGCAGCTTTATTCGTAATTGCCAGAATGTGGAAGCAACCTAGATGTCCCTCACCTGAAGAGTGGATAGAGAAAATGTGGGACATCTACACAATGGAGTACTATTCAGCAGAAAAAAATAATGGAATCATGAGATTCGCAGGCAAATGGATGACACTAGAAGAAACCATCCTGAGTGAGGTAACCCAGTCACAAAAAGAGAAACATGGCATGTACTCTCTCATGGATTTTAGACATAGATCTGGGGAGTGCCAGCCTACAATCCTATGGCCAGAGAGTCTGGGAAACAGAAACTTTATTTAGTGGCTGATCGAAGAAGTGGCAGACTCCCTTGGTTAAGTACTGAGCTGAACTCAAGAAATCCAGTAACAGAGAGGGAGGACTGATGATCAAAGGGATTAAGACTGGGCTGGTTTAACCCCCAGAAACAGCTGACCAGACAAAGGTTAACTCTTGAATCCCAGGCATTAGCCTGGGAAGCCAGCATGGGACTGATCAAGACCCCCTGAATCTGGGTGTCAGTGAAGAGGCCTAGGGAATCTATTGAGCCTTGGGCAGCAGATCAGTACCCATCCCAAGTATACACACGGACTTTGGACTCCAATAGAACAATGTGAGGTGCACTCTCACCCTGAACTCTTGGGGAAGGGTCTAGGCCCTGCCCTATATGAAATGACACACTATGGACATCCCCATGGAGGGCCTCACCCTCCCTGGAGAAATGAGGGGATAACGGGAGGGGGGGAGGGCATGGGAGGAAGGGAGGGAATGGTAGAGGGACCTGGAACTGACTTGTGAAGCAACCTTGATTCTTATCTAAATTTAAACTGGAAAATAAAATTTAAAAAAAAAGAATGAATTTTAAAAAGAATGCAGCAATGCAAGTTAGTAAGGAAATGATTAAACTGATTAGACCACAGGTCCAATCATATAGCACTTTCAAGCCTTAAGCCCCAATTAAATGAAAAACGTTAGAGTGAGACTGGGGAGATGGTCTAAGGGTAAAGTGATGAGGGTCTACACCCTCATAAAGACAGGTGTAGCAGCGCATCTCAGTAAGCCAGAGCCAGAGGAGTGGAGGTCCTGGGGGATCGCTGGCCAGCCAGTCTAGTCCAAACATCAAGTCCCCTGTTGAGTGAGGGAGCCTGTCTGAAAAAATTAGGTGAGAGCAATCAAGGAAGACTCTTGATGCCAACCCCTGACCTCCACATGAAAATGCACACATATACGTACACATGTATACACATAAACCACACACACAATAATTTCTTTTTAAAAATGAAAATGATAGTGAAATCACAGAAACAATAAAAGAAGATCAGCTGAATTAAATACGCAACTTGGAAATAAAGAAGGTTATTCTAAGCTTATTAGCAAGGGCAGAAGCACAACACAAAGAAACAAAGATGACTGCAGAATTTCCGAAGCACACATAGGAATAAAAGAAGCTAAAAGAGTCCTTATACTTAGTGGAGATGAACATCCTATTGAGAAACTAAGAAAAGGATCTAATATTCGTGGGGAAATCTATGAAAAAGCAAGCACAAATGTCAATCAATTTAGTAGCAAAAAAGCGAGGTAACATAAAACAATGTGAAACTGTTCTTTTTTTATTTGGATGACAAATAATAACCAGTGGAGGTTGTATGTGGGCGCTAAATAGAACATTTGCTAAGGGCAACTTAACCAAATATATCTAAGTCCAAAGAAGGTAATTCCACTTCTAGGATCAATGCTGCAGAAGCAACTGAACAAGGTGAATAGCTGTTTTTAAAAACTGCTTTCAAATACATACATGCATACACCATACATAAAGAACATGGGGTGGAGACATGAGATAAAGAAAAAATCTATTTTTAGAGCACTGTTTGAGCCAGCAAGATAGCTCAGTGGATATATGCCCTTGCTGTATAAGCCTGGTGACTTGAGTTTGGATCCCTGGAACCCATGGAAAGGGAAGGCAAAGACCAACACCCAAGGCTATCCTCTGATCTACACACACACAACATGACAAATACCTATACACATGTACCATATACACATACATACATATATACATATGAATAAGTATTTTTAAAAACTACAAATGAGTCTAAAATTCAACACTAGTGGAGAAAATTGCATAACCTATCTGTAGAAGAATTAATAATATATGCCAGGCAGTGGTGGCATATGTCTTTAATCCCAGGACTCAGGAGGAAGAGGCAGGCAGATCTCTGTCAATTCGAGGCCAGCCTGGTCTACAGAGTGAGTGCCTGGACAGTCAAGGCTACAAAGAAAAAATTGTCTCAAAAAGCTTGTGTGTGTGTGTGTGTGTGTGTGTGTGTGTGTGTGTGTGTGCATAAGTAAGTGCTGGCTACGTGCTACATAACATTTCAACAACAGACTCTGTTCACAACAGTGTCCTCCAAAGATTATGCCCCCTGGTAAGGCTACAGTCCTCTTAAGTTAGTATAAGTATACTCCATAGTGTTCACACAAACAAATTTTCCTCATGAAGCATTTCTCTAAAGGTATCTGTCATTAAGTGATATATGACTGTATTGTGAAACTATTAATAATGGCCAAGAACTATTGTAGACACTTATTTTTGTAAAAATTGTTGTGTAGTAGTGGCACATGTTTTTATACCAGCACTCTGGAGGCAGAAGCAGGTGGATCTCTGTGAGTTTAAGGCCAGCCTGGTCTACAGAATGAGTTCCAGGACAGCTAGGGCTACACAGAGAAATTCCATCTCAAAAACAAACAAACAAACAAACTAAGCCAGCGGTGGTGCATGCCTTTAATCCCAGCACTCCAGAGGCAGAGGCAGAGACAGACGGATATGGGTGAATTTGAGACCAGCCTGGTCTACAAGAGCTAGTTCCAGGACAGACTCAAAAGCCACAGAGAAACTCTGTCTTGAAAAACCAAAAAAAAAAAAAAAGAACTAAACAAACAAAAACAATAGACTTCACACTCATGCAATATGAATGCTTAGGGTAGAAGGGTAGAAGAAATGATGCAGCTAACATCTTTAGTCCTAGCACTCAGGAGGCATAGAAAGGCAGATCTCTGAGTGCAAAACCAGCCTGAACCACACAGTGAGGCCCTGTCTCAAAAACAAAACAAAACAAAACAAAAAGCCCAAGTTCACAATTATTCACAAGAAATATTACAATGGATAATTTTTCTTAATATACCTCTTTCCAATGTATCTATTTATAAATTAAAATAAAACAATTCATTATAGTGCAGAAACATCTTTACTTGAAGGGAAGAGGCTTACTTTAATGGATTAATTCTCAGAATACCTCCCTATCCTCCCAGGCTTTTCTATCTCCTTCATGATGATCAATGTGATTTACATAGATGACCCCCCCAGGTAGTGGGCCCATGTAACTTCTCTCTGAACAGGACACTATCTCACCTTTCACTTCTTCCTTTACTAACATTGAACTTTTCATATTTCACAGATCCATCACAGAAAATACAACTAAACCTTCTCCTGGCTAGAACTAGCTGTTTTGGCAGTGCGGTACAATGAAAGAACCAGTATACTAAGGAAAAGGAACCACAACTTATAGGTGCTCTCCTATGCAGTGTCACATCCTGGAGAACATGCTTCTAAACTTCTGAACTCCATATTTCCTTGTTTGTGAATTCGAGACCTGGTGGAAAAAAATGTTCCAAGGTTGTTTGTGTAGTATAGCGTTTCCCTAGTTCTTTTCATGGAACAGTCCAAGTCAAGTGTCTGTCTTACAATTATATGGATTAAGTCTATACTTACAATAAAAGAAAGTTCTCAGCACAACAGATTACCATGAGCATTCACTGTATATACCCAAAACAGGAAGAAATTATGGTGGAGATACTTAATTTCTCTTGAGGGAAAACCCCTACTCACAGCTATGGTTTGCTGGAAAACAGAAATACTTTCCAGTAACATGAGAATTCAGTAGTCTTTGTGCATAGTGACATCAACAGAATTTAGGTTTTGTATAAATACACACACACACACACACACACACACACACACACATTCACTTACTTTTATGCTTCTCCAAAACAAAATCACTACAGTTTCCTGAGACGTACTCTTAGTACCCCATTATGAAGTATGTTTTAAATCAATGGATTAGGTAGATAATTCATGTATACTTCATGGATATAAGGACGCTATTGCATTCTTAAAACTACCACTAGATGGAACATTCACTACAATGCTTCTATTAAGCTGGTGTCCACTTCACCCTGACTAAATATATTAAGAATTATGTCATAGAATTATGTCATAAAGTATTAACTAAAGTTTTATTATTCTTTGTATACTGTGCCAAATTAATGAAACAAATCCAATAATGTCATCACCCACAACAAAATTAAAACGTTTGTGTGAATTCTAGTTTTCTGTGTTCTCGGATGTATGTGTAGTATGTGTGGGTGTATGCATGCTAGAATGTGAGTACACAAATTCTCATGCACATACATGTTGAGGGGCAGGTTAGGTCAGTTGTCTACCTTATTTGTCAAAACAGGGCCTCTCACTTGTGCAGGTATGTTAGGTACTAACAAGTGAGCCATCTCCCCAGCCCTGAATTACAATACTTGCATCCCAAAGCACGAGTTCCATTAATTGAAATATTCTTTTGCCTAGATAGTTTTACTTTCAGGTAAACTGCACCATACTTACATACATCTAAAACCCGTGGGTCTTCTGGGCTCTTGTTTTCATATTCTAAAAGTTCAAGGAAGCTCTGCATGTACCTAAAACAGAAGAGTCACCACATTAGCTGCCTGTCTACCATCCTTTCCCTTTTCATAAGAGTACCCCATGTTTTCACCCAAGCTTTACCCCATCCCATACACAGCTCAAGTGTGTCGGGCTAATTTGATCCCTCCAAAGCATGTAAGCAGCTCCATTTTTCTCTGGGAGATCTTTTTCTCTTGTCAGTAATGACTCATCAGTCCCAAGTTCCTATGAATTGTGTGCATCCCTGAACACAGAGACTGATTCAGGAATAGGCCTCATGCCTGGAGTCAGGCTGAAAGAAGTACACAGAAGACTTGCTGGAGGTCTCTGAGAAAGAAACTGACTTCTCTTGTTAAGTGTGCCATATGAACAGAAAATCTGTAACGCTAAAGACAGTGTGCCACCTGGAGGGAAGCTCACCTGAAAACAAAGCCAACACTATAAAACCATAGCTTTGATAGCTTCATGGTCTCTGATTCAAACTAACAGGAAATGTTCATCCTATGACTGGCCTTTCTAACTGTACAAGCAAGGTTC
>NW_024430004.1:0-8733 GCF_017639785.1 Mesocricetus auratus
TGTCCCGCACTACCGTCTCGCCAGCAAGAACGACGCAGGACACTCGGATCCTTCTGCAGTAAAGCTTTAATACATCTTGAGAGATAGATGATCAGCTTCTGAGAGGGAGACCCCAAGCTAAGAAACCCAGCCCCTTATATAAGCCTAGGAGCTCCGAGTGAGACGTGTAGAGCCGGGATTGGTGGTTTGCTCATCACCCCAGATGACGGGTGAGGCACAGCTTAAACGGTAACCTCCAACTGACAGCAGATGTCAGCGCCATCTTCTAATGGCGATAGCGATAGTGAGGGCGGCTCCTCACATCTCCCCTATTCATTTATTTTTGAAGCCATAGGACACCCACAACTTTGGAGTGGAGATAGAGGTCAAATCCCCATGTGCAAATTTGGAACATGTACAAAGCTCCTCTCCAGGGTCTTATCCCCAGAGGGAGCCCTGACCAGTCCCGATGTCGTTTTTCTGGGGAAGGAGATCATGACATAGAACCTTCATGCAAGATGACTTATCTCCCAGGAGAAAGTCGTTATACCGCAGACCTCTCCTGTGCAGTGCTTAGCCTTGCAACTCCTTGGGCTGCTGAAGCCTACCCACTCTATCCCGTGCAATGAGACTAGCCTCGTGGGGTGCAAGAGCTGGGAGGCCAGCGACCTATTGCTTTAACATGGTTAACCAAATGTCAGGGAGGCTCCGTGTTCTAAGGCAGCAAGTGCTTGTGCCACCACCACTTTGTCTCTTTTGTTTGGGCTCTGAGCTTACACACCATCCAAAGCATCAACACTATTCCACAGCAGAGAACTAGGCTAAATGATCCTACCCCCACCCATTCCTTAAAATAAGAAAATGCAGATGAAATCCAGGAGGAGAGGCCTTCCATCAGAGAAAGATCCAGATGCGTCGAATTCACTTGCAGGATCGCCATTCTCAACTCACGGAGTGTCTGCTCAAACTCAAAAGTCCAATTCTGTAATAAATGTTGAGACAGAGCTTTTGACAGGTTAGCTGCTCTTGTAAAATTCTCATATTGTACTGAAGTGACACAAAGGCCAGGCAACTTTTGTTCACATCCCAATTGGGCCATCTGCCACAATATATCCAATTGTTCCTGAACCAAATTAATCTGTTGGTTTACCAACATCAGGCCTCCTTGTATCTGAGAATTGGCAGTGGCCTGTTTATCTAGGACCATGGTCACAGTGGCCTATAGTTCATTAATGGTTTGAGTTGTCTGCACAGTGGCAGAAAGTGCAAGGGCCGAGGCGGTAACCGAAGCAGTAACCGCGGCGGTGGCTATCAGGCCCACAATAATAGCAGAGATCCCAAAAATCTCGCTTTTCCCTAAACAAACTCAAATTACTTGGCGTCTCAACAGGAACTGGAACAAATCGAGGCATGCGCATTACCAAAGCAAAAGGGTGCTTAATAGCATCCCAGCATAATGCATAAAAACAATTCTAAGCAGAGCAATTTATTTCTTTCTGATTCTTACCTAAGGTATCATTACTCACAACCCAAATAAAGGGCAGCTGAATAATTAGTTCTCTTAAAAGGGGTATACTTAACATTGGAGGAGGACCAATCAGATGATCCATAGCTCTGTCCCTCACTCAGACTGTTGCCTAATGCCCCTTTCCAATCAAAAGTAATCTGTCCCTTCTCACTATCATAGGAGAAAGATCAGTACAGCTTCCATTAATTCAAAAGGATTAGCATTAGATCTTTCTGGATCCATATGAATAAAATTATCCTTTAATGAAGAAATCACAGTAAAGCACAAGCTTCCTACTAATGACAAGGTTCTCTCATCCTGAAAACTCTGTATCTGAGGATCTAAAGGCAAAAAGGCAAGCCCCAACTCTCTATTAGTTGTGAAAAATCTAGGGAACACCTGGGCATTCTGCATCACTGGCATCGGTAGGGGGAAGGTAGACATGATGGCCCACCGTAACTCTCCCATCATACTAGGAACCATCATCCCGAGTAGGAGAGTCTTCATCACCCACTTGGCCTCCATCCTTCTTATTCTGGAGTTGTGAAGGAGCTCTTCGAGTGAGTCTTTCAGGGATCCACAGGGGGTTTTCTTCCTCCTGTGGAAAAACACACACAGCTCCCCTGGATCTTATAAGAATAGGATCCGGGCCTTTCCAGAGATCAGTCAAGACATCTTTCCATTTTACCATTTCTTTTGGCCTATCAGGCTCTAAACTGTGGCGATCGGCCGCAGTGTGGCCTTGGGCATCAGAGTTCAAGAAATTAAGGGTAAAAAGTGCCATGGATACAGCAACTCTTGGTACCGAGGGTAGAACATCCTCAATACTCCCCTTTTGTTTAATCAGATATGATTTGAGTGTACGATGGGCACGTTCCACAATGCCCTGTCCTTGAGGGTTATAAGGTAGGCCAGTTAGATGGGTAACATCCATTTGCCGACAAAACTGTCGGAATTTTTGAGAGGTATATGCTGGTCCATTGTCTGTTTTTAAAATTCTGGGTTTTCCCCAAGCACTCCAGGCCTCAAGGCAATGTTGAATCACATATGAGGCCTTTTCCCCTGTTAGGGGTGTGGCGAACATTACGCCAGAACAGGTGTCAACAGAAACATGAACATATTGAAGCCTTCCAAAAGAGGGAATATGAGTAACATCCATCTGCCACATCTGCAATGGTCTAATGCCACGTGGGTTTATTCCCATGTGGGGAGTAGGTAAGAATTCGCAGCAATTCTGGCATTGAGTAACAATTTCCCTAGCCTCTTTCCTGGATAGAGCAAAACGACGGCGCAAGGTCTCAGCCGTCACATGAAAGCGCTTATGGAATTCTTTTGCTGCTTGTGCATGGGTAGACAAGGCAGCGGCCACCAGCTTTGTAGCCTTGTCCGCTAAGTCATTCCCTAAGGACATGGGACCTGGGAGTCCAGAATGTGCTCGGACATGGGTAATGAAAACAGGAAATCTCCTATTTAACAAGGCAGCTTGTATCTTCTGAAAGATGTTAGCAACTCTGCTGGAGGATCTTATTATTCCAGCTATCTCAAGGAGATTAACTGCATTAACCACATAAGAGGAATCTGATACAATATTGAGGGGTCCTGGAAAAGCCTCAAGAACCTCCAGTACTATCAGACATTCTACAACTTGAGGTGAAGTTTCATTATATTGTTTAGATATAACCCTATCCTTGACCACATAAGCTCCCATACCAGTTTTTGATCCATCAGTGTACACCACAGTCCCATCTGGGAGTGGGTCTTTAGCTGTCACTTGTGGAAACACTATAGCCTGGTTTAGGGCAAACTGTAAAATTGGATGCTTTGGAAAATGATTATCAATTTGTCCTGAAAAGGAAGTAACTAAAACTGCCCAATCACTAGATGTGGCTGCCAAGGTCTGAACTTGTGCAGCAGTATAAGGCACAATCAAGGAATCAGGATCCCTGCCAAAATGTGTAACAGCTGCTTTTATTCCGCGAAGCGCGAGCTGTGCAACAGCATCAGGGTACCAGTCAATAATCTTAGCAGGGGAAGCATTTGGATGAATCCAAAGTAATGGTCCATGTTGCCACAGGACTGCAGTTGGCAATTGAGCTGTCTTAAAAACACACAGATTAAAAGGTAGTGACTCCTCAATACGTTGTAATTGTGCTTCCTGTAAGGCCTCTTCCACCATCTGTAAGGCTCGGTGGGCGGCAGGGGTAAATTTTCTGGGTGAGGAGATATGAGGCTCACCCTCCAGGAGATCGAAGAGGGGTTTTAGATCAGCAGATGGAATTTTTAAAAAGGGCCTCAACCAATTTATATCTCCCAGAAGTTTCTGAAAATCATTTAATGTTTGTAAGTGGTCTTTGCGAATTTCTATTTTCTGAGGAACTATATTTTTGGGAGTAATCATTGAGCCCAAAAAGAGGCCTGTATCTGCAATTTGAACCTTTTCTGAGGCAATCTCTAATCCCCACTGTTTTAATTCAGCCACCAGCATGGGGAAAGCCTTTTGTAAAACATCTAACTCTTTGTGACAAATAAGAATATCGTCCATATAATGGATAACGATTAAAGATGTAAATTGCTTCCTAATTGGCTCCAAAGCCTCCTGCACATACAGCTGACATATTGTTGGGCTATTGGCCATGCCTTGCGGCAGTACCTTCCACTGAAATCTCTTGTCTGGTTCCATATGATTAAGAGAAGGGATAGTGAAGGCAAACCTTGGTCTATCCCGTGGGTAAAGTGGAATAGAGAAGAAACAATCCTTAATATCTATAATAATAAGCTTCCAATCTTGAGGAAGTGCAGAAAGCAAAGGAAGGCCTCTTTGAACAGGGCCAAAAAGATGCATCTGATTGTTAATGGCCCGCAGGTCGTGGAGTAATCTCCACTTCCCAGATTTCTTCTTAATAACAAAAATTGGTGTATTCCACATCAGGGTACCAGTCAATAATCTTAGCAGGGGAAGCATTTGGATGAATCCAAAGTAATGGTCCATGTTGCCACAGGACTGCAGTTGGCAATTGAGCTGTCTTAAAAACACACAGATTAAAAGGTAGTGACTCCTCAATACGTTGTAATTGTGCTTCCTGTAAGGCCTCTTCCACCATCTGTAAGGCTCGGTGGGCGGCAGGGGTAAATTTTCTGGGTGAGGAGATATGAGGCTCACCCTCCAGGAGATCGAAGAGGGGTTTTAGATCAGCAGATGGAATTTTTAAAAAGGGCCTCAACCAATTTATATCTCCCAGAAGTTTCTGAAAATCATTTAATGTTTGTAAGTGGTCTTTGCGAATTTCTATTTTCTGAGGAACTATATTTTTGGGAGTAATCATTGAGCCCAAAAAGAGGCCTGTATCTGCAATTTGAACCTTTTCTGAGGCAATCTCTAATCCCCACTGTTTTAATTCAGCCACCAGCATGGGGAAAGCCTTTTGTAAAACATCTAACTCTTTGTGACAAATAAGAATATCGTCCATATAATGGATAACGATTAAAGATGTAAATTGCTTCCTAATTGGCTCCAAAGCCTCCTGCACATACAGCTGACATATTGTTGGGCTATTGGCCATGCCTTGCGGCAGTACCTTCCACTGAAATCTCTTGTCTGGTTCCATATGATTAAGAGAAGGGATAGTGAAGGCAAACCTTGGTCTATCCCGTGGGTAAAGTGGAATAGAGAAGAAACAATCCTTAATATCTATAATAATAAGCTTCCAATCTTGAGGAAGTGCAGAAAGCAAAGGAAGGCCTCTTTGAACAGGGCCAAAAAGATGCATCTGATTGTTAATGGCCCGCAGGTCATGGAGTAATCTCCACTTCCCAGATTTCTTCTTAATAACAAAAATTGGTGTATTCCATGGGGAGGTAGAAGGCTCTAGATGCCCCAGCCGTTCCTGTTCTTGCACTAATCTTGTGACAGCCTCTAATTTTTCAGAGGATAGAGGCCATTGAGAGACCCATAACGGCTCCTCTGTTTTCCATGGTATGGGTCGTGAAGCCTCAACGGCCCCTAAATAAAACCCAGTCCTTTTCTACCCCGATTTCCGTGTTGCGTAATGGGTTTTATTCTGCCTTGTTCTTGCCTACCCAAGCCTCTACCGCTTTGTATACCCCATCTTTGCCATAATGGCTGATGCCTGGGGGGAGTATTCATTAGTTAGGGTCATGCCCATGGCTTGTAACACATCCCGTCCCCATAAATTTACAGGGAGTGGCAACACATAGGGGGTAAAACATCCCTGTTTGCCCTCAGCATTCCGCCAGGTTAAGGCTGAGGCACTGATGGCAGGAGAGGACTGGTATCCAAGACCTTGTAGAGAATGAGATGAAACAACAGTGGGCCAAGACTTCGGCCACCAATGGAGTGAAATAATGCTTTTGTCTGCTCCCGTATCCATTATCCCTTCAAATTCTTTTCCATTAATTAACAATTTTATTGTAGGTCTCTCATTTAGGGGTATAGCCAGATAGGCTGAATCACTTCCAGAAGATCCCATAGCCCTTTTTGTAAAGTGTAGGTTTCTCCATCCCCGAGGGAGGGCAGCAACACCAGTTGTGCAATTCTATCTCCCTGCTTTATAGAAAATACACCCCGAGGGCTAGAACAGAGAACTTGAATCTCCTCTTTATGATACGGGTCAACAATTCCAGGATATATAATGAGTCCCTGTAAAGTTAAGGAGCCACGGCCCAGAATAAGCCCAATGGTGGCAGGGGGCAAAGGTCCAGGGGAATGGACTGGGACCGGTTGAACATTCATTTGGGGCATGAGTAAGAAGTCGGAGGCGGCACGCAAGTCCATTCCGGGGGTTCCTCGGAAACCTCTACTTCCTCTTGATTGCTTTTCTGAAATTGGTTCCCATATTTCTGAGGGCCCTGGGACCATGGGCCCCGTGACCCGTTTTTTGATTGGGGTACCTTGGGTTCTTCAATAGGGGGCAGAAGCCTCCCTTTACATCCCGGACTGACCTGCATTCGCTAGCCCTATGATAACCTTTACCACAACGATGGCAAAGCTTCGATTCTCTTGTTCTTTCAGGGGCTTGACAATCTTTCTTAAGGTGCCCCATTCTCCCACAATTAAAACAAGCTTTTCGACTAGATAAATCTCTATACCTGTGCGTTTGTAAAATGGCGGCAGCTAGTCCTGCATTGGTTAGGGTCCCCCCAGCTCCCTGCACACTCTGAGCCAATCTTGTAAACCTTTGCTTTTGCGAGGGGCGATAGCCGCTCGACATTCCTGGGTTGCTTGTTCATAGACAAGTTGCTCAATCAGGGGCATAGCTTGTTCTGAATCACCAAAGATGCGACTGGCGGCCTCTGTCATTCTGGCCACAAAGTCTGAAAATGGCTCTTGGGGTCCTTGGACAATCTTTGTAAGGTGTCCACTGGACTCTCCCCTTTTTGTGAGGGCCTTCCATGCTTTAATAGCGGCGGCCGACACCTGACCATAGACACCCCAGATGTAGTTGGTTTGATTAAGGGCATGTTGACCCTGACCTGTCAGCATTTCAAATGTCCACTGCCTCTGATTCTCATCTTCAGCCGTGGCATTAACTCTAGCTTGTGCCTGGGCTGCATCATACCAGAGAGCCTTCCATTCCATGTATTGTCCCATGTTGGGAAGCACTGCTTTCACTGTCGTCTGCCAGTCAGTGGGAGTCATGGCAAAATTAGCAAGCCTTTCCACCTGTAATGTGGTAAAGTTAGCATTGACCCCATAATTACGAACGGATTCGGCCAATTCTTTGATTTGATTGTAATCTACAGGGGTATGTACTCTTCCGCCTTCCGCATTCTCGAATACTGGAAAAGCTACTTGTATTTTTCTCCGTTCCTCTAAAGGTAAAAAGGAGTCAGTACCAGTATTCAGCCGAAGCTCATACTGCGGAGGCGCTGAGGGGCGTGAGCCCGCCGGATTTATAGGCGGTGGCCTCACATTCATTTTTGTTTTCAGTGGCCGGTGTCTATCAGGGTGATATCTTTCTTCCTCATACCGTGCCACCTCCTCCTCTAGACCACCTTCTTCGCTAGAATACAGAGTGTCAGAATCAGAATTATCTAGCTCCAAGGCTTCTAGCTCTACTGTAGGGTATAGACTAGATTCTGGCTTTTTCTTTTTCTTAGATTTGTTAGGGGGTGAATGATCACTCCCTTCTTTCTCTCCCCTTTCTTAACTTCTTGGGGAGGGCCTTTTTTCTTAGACATGTCTTTCCTTTTGCGAGCTCCCATTCTCTCACTCCGTTCAGTTTCTGACATGCTATCCTGAACTTCCTCTAAGGTTCCCTGACTTTCTATTATAGCAGGGTGACAGGCCTCATCCTCCAAGCAGTTTTTAACTAGCTTCCAAATGGCTTTGGTACCTAAGTGGAGATCTCCTTCTGCATGCTTCCTGTCTAGTTCTTTACCTAGCTTGTTCCATGAGGCCACAGTGAGGGACCCGGAACAAGCATACCATGGTGCCACTCTATCTACCTCCTTCACAAAATTTTGAAGTGTTCGTGGTGCAATTTTAAGATCTCTTTGTTTTAGCACAGTCTGTAGGGCAGTAACCACTGACTGTGACAACCCCATCGCGCTAGCGGCTTATCTAAAAACGGCGCTCAACTCCGTTACCAGACTGACAGCACCAGACTGACAGCACCAGACTGACAGCACCAGACTGACAGCACCAGACTGACAGCACCGTTCTGTCAGCACCAGCCACGATGAAGGAGAAGGACAAACAGGACTAGCACCAAAGCCTCCACTGACCCGTCCCACGGTGATGACAAACTAAGGCCAAAGTCGAGAAAGGGGGTATTCAGGATAAAGCATACCTCTCTGAACTTACGTCCCTGCAGTTCTGAATCCGCCCCGTCTTCCGAGGGGTCTCCCGCGGCGCCGGCGATGTTGAAGAGTTCCCGGGTTTCGGCACCAGATGTCCCGCGCTACCGTCTCGCCAGCAAGAACGACGCAGAACACTCGGATCCTTCTGCAGTAAAGCTTTAATGCATCTTGAGAGATAGATGATCAGCTTCTTAGAGGGAGACCCCAAGCTAAGAAACCCAGCCCCTTATATAAGCCTAGGAGCTCCGAGTGAGACGTGTAGAGCCGGGATTGGTGGTTTGCACATCACCCCAGATGACGCCACGGGAGAGGCACAGCTTAAACGGTTAACTCCAACTGACAGCAGATGTCAGCGCCATCTTCTAACGGTTAACTCCAACTGACAGCAGATGTCAGCGCCATCTTCTAACGGCAATAGCGATAGCGAG
>NW_024430005.1:0-7866 GCF_017639785.1 Mesocricetus auratus
CATTTTCTGAGGAACCTCCATACTGGCTGTTATCAGTTAACCACCAGTAAATAAGTTTCCCTTTTTCTGCACATACTGCTAAACAAGGTGACCTTAGACTCACAGAGATCTGGCTGCCTCTGCCTCCCAAGTAGTAGGATTAAAATCAAGCCTGAACACTACTCAGCATTGTTGTCGGATATCTTAATGACAGCATGTGATTATAAGAACCAGCATGTGATTATATACATTTCATGTGTGTGTGATACAGTTATTGGAAGCCCATGATTAAAATTCTGGCATTTACAAGCTATCTTGAACTGGCCTTGTTTGGCAGGATGAAATTTCTCTATAGTAAAATCTAGACAAGTGAGGAGTTTGCTTTTTCTAGTCAAGAGAAAAGGAAAATGTGAAGGAAGATTATGGGAAAGAAAGCTAAGGGATTCCAGGACACAAGAGCACTCATAAGGAGCTGGTGGCCTAGAAACCATTTCCTCACTTAAAGATGATGGTCAATGCAATAGGGAATACAATATATTTACTTACCAGAGAAAGAATCACACAAGCTGTAATCAGAAGTGTGGCAGGCTTCCAAAAGAGAGCTTCCTTCTTCTTTCACTTACTTTTATCTTCACCTGTGCTAATTTTTTATCTCCACCCTTAAGGGTGTGAAGAGTTTTGTGGGGCTCACCCCTGCAATTCCCCTTTTAGTCTAAATAAAAGATTTAAGTTTGATACAAGTTCAAACATAATCAACATATATACATAGAGGGTGATAAATAAGTTATAATCTACTTGTATCCTAAGCTAAACATATCTATCCCATCTAAATTCTAAACTTAACTTAAAGGGAAGCCAAGTCTGAAAAACTCCTTCCAATCCCAACCCTAAAAAAATTTGAAAACTAAAACTAGCAGGTGTAAGCTATCCTCTAATATCAGTAGTAGGGAGAAGGGGTGTGGAATTCTCAAATTTACTTCCTGCTAAAGTGGGACAATGACAATCATGGGGACCTGTGGGAAGAAAATGTTAGTGTAACTAGAGTCTTTTTTTTTTTGGTTTTTATGAGACAGGGTTTCTCTGTATTGTTTTGGAGGCTGTCAGTCCAGCCTGGCCTCGAACTCACAGAAATCCGCCTGCCTCTGCCTCCCGAGTGCTGGGATTAAAGGCGTGCGCCACCACCACCCAGCATAACTAGAGTCTTAAGTAGGTTAATTAGTCTCTGTTTGGTAGGAGATGCTTGATTGAAGTTCTTGATTGAAGTTCTAATTTTGATTGATGCTCTTATCAAAGCTCTGGTCAGATTGTACAAGCACTGTATCAGTTCCTTACTCTGGAGTTTTGTTGAGTAATGTAGTCCTAAACCAGTTTCAGGATGGTGCTTGTCAGGTGGAGTTGATGATATAGGATCCCACGTTCTTTCTGAAGTGTTTGAAGATTGCTATTAAGAGAGTCCTTGTTCTCTGGAAAACTCAAACATTAATGTTAGCACAGAAATTTTTAACTTTTATATGTATACATACTGGGAAAGGCAACCCTAAGGAAGATAATAAATATGAAGGAGATTAGAATTTTAGAAAAAGAACCAAGTATACAGATGACAGTCCCTAATTTTGTTTTCTTCTGTCTTATATGAATGGCTCTTTGATATAATACAGAAATTCTGAATTGCATTTTAACAATATGCTTGGGTTTAAAGCAGGAGAGCCAATCCAACTCTAAAGCCAGTTAAATGAATTGGAACTAAGGCATATTAAGAAGCAAAGAGAAATGGAAATTATAATAACAAACTAGAGAGATTCAGACATTGATAACACACGTTGTATTATTGCATGTTGGATAGTCCTCTGGGTAGCTATCCTTTCTTCTTCAGGTATCCATATGTCCAATATTTTTTTCACTGTTTGGAGCTGAGTTTTCCTGTAAAGACAAAAACAGAACAACTCTCTTTCCTTTTATGAAGTCTCCTTACACATAGTAGCACAGAGTAGAATATGACCTTGTAGATGAGCTGTCATCTTTCTTCCTCCTGAGGTTTCTTCTGTTCACATCGAATCTTGATTAATTTTGATGGAATCCAAAGTTTTTCTTCTCCTGTGGAAACAAAAGCAAAACCCCTTCCCCAGTGTAACACATACCGTGGTTTCCAGACCGAGATCATAACATCCTGTAAAATACACTGGTTGGTTCAGTTCAGAAGTTTTCTCTGTAGTTCAGTGTCTTTCTGCATGCTAGTTTGTCCTTTCTCATTAGCATTAAGAAAATTCAATGTTAGTAAAGCATTATGTAACCTGTGTTTGGGGGTCTTTGTTCCCCATGGCTGTTTATGAAGCATTGCTTTTAAGGTTCGGTAGATCTTTCAACCACTGCTTGTCCTGTAGGAGTAGTACAGGTATACCAGTTACATGTTTTATATTATAATATTTGAAAAACTGTTCCAATTTACTGGAGACATAAGCTGGAGCATTGTCAGTTTTGAATTGTGCAGATATACTCATAACAACCATCACCTCTAAGAGGTGTGTAATAACAGAATCAGCCTTTTCAGAGCTGAGGGCAGTAGCCCATTGGAAGCCTGAGAATGTGTCTATGGTAGGGTGTACATATTTCAAACTGGCAAATTCTGGGAAATGAAATACATCCATTTGCAGAAGTTCATTTCTGTGAATAACTTTAGGATTACAACCTGCTGGTAATGGAGTTTGATTGTAGAATGAGCAAGTGGGACAATTTCTTACTATTTCTTAGGCTTCTTGCCTGGTGATAGAAAAATCCTTCTTTAAACCTTTGCTGTTAACATGATGTTTCTTATGAAATTCTGAAACTTCCAACACATTACCTATTAATAAATGATCAATTTCATCATTGCCTTGTGCTAAAGGACCTGGCAGACGTGTATGGGATCTGATGTGTGTTATATACATAGGATGAGTTCTGTTTCTGATGGTTTCCTGTAATTGTAAAAACAATGAGGTTAATTCAGTGCCATCATGAATAAATTCTGCTGTCTCAATGTGCAAGACAACTCTCTCTGCATACTGAGAATCCGTGACTATATTTAGAGGCTCTGTAAAATCTTTAAGTACCATGAGAATGGCATACAACTCTGCATTTTATACAGAGTTGTAAGGGCTTTGAACTACTTTACTTATATTTCCTGATTTTTACCCTGCCTTACCTGATTTGTTTGCATCCATGTAGAAGGTAAGAACTCTAGAAATAGGTGTTTGTCTCACAATACACGGAAGAATCCAAATTGTTTTCTTTATGAATTTGATTCGTTTCTGTTTTGGGATAATGTTGTTACTGATCAGTTCCCAAAACGTCACTGCAAGCTATTTGCCAATGTTCATAATCCTTCCATTAAGAGCAAATTTCCTCATTAGTTAAAGGTACAATAATTTCTGCTGGGTCTCTTCCAGTCAGTTGACAAAGTAAGCCTTAACATTACCTTTTAATATGCAAATCAGAGATCTTTTCTATATAGATTTTCAATTTCTTATTCTGTTTTATGTGGAAGAAATACCCATTCTAGTATGATGATTTCCCTCTGCATTAATATTCCTGAGGGGTATTCTCTAGATGGTAAAATAATGGGAATACAGTCCAATTTTGGATCTACATGGTACTACATGGGCTTCTAATATTCTCTTTTCTACCCATCTCTAATTCGTATTTCAGCTTCAGCTGATAGTACTCATGGACTATTTAGGTCCTTATCTCCCTTTAAGGCCATTTTCAGATGATTTCAAATCATGCCCTTCTACTCCAATAATTGTTTATAATTGAGAGATTTCTCCTATTAGTTTTTGAAGATCATTAAGAGTCTGGTAATGATCTCTTCTGATCTGTACTTTCTGTGGTCTAATTTTCTGCGAGTCTATTTTATAACCTTAATAAGTAATAGAATCTCCTCTTTGTATTTTTTCTGGGGCAATTTGTATTCCCCAGTGAGGTAAAGTTTCCTTTACTGCTTCAAACACCTTATGCCAATGTAGCATTATTTGAATCAGACACTAATATATCATCCATATAATGACATATTAAGGAATGTGGAAATTGTTTACAAATTATTTCTAGAGGTTTGTGCACAAAATATTGACATAGAGTTGGGCTATTTAACAAAGCTTTGTGGCAATAACCTTCCACTGGAATCTTCTATACTGGTTGAGAATTGTTATAAGTAGGTACAGTGAAGGCAAACTTTTCTCTGTCATTTTTCTTGTAGTGGTATAGTGAAGAAGCAATCTTTTAAATCTATAACTATAATTGTCCAATCCTTATGTATCAGATAAGGTAGTGGCATTCCAGGGTGTAGAGAACCCATGGGTTGAATTACCTTGTTAATGGCTCTGAGATCAGTAACCATTCTCCACTTACCAGACTTCTTGACAACAAAACCAGGTGAATTCCATGCACTAGTTAATTCTTCAATATGTCAAGCATCTAGATGTTCATGATCAAACTTCTCTAAAGCCTCTAACTTCTCAGAGGTCATAGACCAATGAACTACCCAGATTGGTTCATCTTTTAGCCATTATAAGTGTAGAGCTGTTGATTGCTCTGTAGGTTTGGTATTAGCATCGTGTTTCTGTACAGTCTGTATGTTTGATATCTGTTTTCTGTAATGCCTCACAACATTATTTCTACCATCAAGAGCTTGTCTGTAATTCATATCTGATACAGGAGGAATGTTAATTTGGGTATATCATTGCTGTAAAAAATCACGACCCCAGAGATTCGTAGCAATATCTGTGACATATGGCCTCAAATTTCCTCTCTAGCCTTCTGTTCCAATACATTCTACCATGTGACACTTTGTTTCACATGAGATAAGGTCCCGATTCCTAGAAATTGAATATTTACATCTTTAGAACGCCAATCTAAAGACTAGTTTTTCTGAGTTACTATTGTTACATCTGTTCCAGTGTCAAATCCCTGGTAAAATCATTTATTTTTCATTCTTACAGCTAATTTGTGTCTCTGATTTTGTACAGAGGTTTGCCAGAATATATGTTTTTTGTTTCCTCCAGTATCAGATAGCTTGTCCTGAATAAGTAATCTGTTTTACACAGTGCCATTAGTCCTTACAATAGGCTGTGGATTTTCTAATTGTCCCGAGAGGGGCTGTCCTCCACTGTTATTGGGAAAGCCTGAATCACTTTTGATCTGGGGGCCTCTGGGAGGACCCTGGATGCGTTTCCTGGCTGCAAAAGCTTACCTTGTCTGTCTGTGGTTGACCAGCAATCTTTGTTCCAGTGTCTGCCTTTCCTAACCTCTTGCAGAGACCAGAAGCCTGAGGCCATCTGTGTGATGTATTTCTGGTAGATCCATTATTCTATGAATGCTTTGTCTACAATTTCTACTCCAATGTCCTATTTTACCACAATTAAATCATCTAGGGTTTTGATATGTTTTGAAACTTCTGAAGATTGCTTCTCTAACCCAATTTTGTATCTACTCATGGTTAGGCCATTTTTCACCTTGATTCCTCTTAAATCCTTTAATAATATCCTCTCCTATCCAGGTTCCTGTCTCTGAACTTTCATACTCAATATTAGTTGTATATTAGACCCCTTCCTCCAATGGTGCTTTTCTGATTTTAATGGCCACCGTATCTGTTTGTATTGTGGGTTTGCATTCTCATAAGCCAAATATTCTGTAAGAAGTCGCCTAATATTAGGATCAGTTATCTGTAAGTCTATTGCTCTGGATAATCTTTGTAAGAATTCAGAGAATCTTTCTCTCAGACACTATCATTTTTTAACACAATTCAACTTTTTCTCTTTGTTCATGAACCTTATCCAAAACATTTAGAGTGCTGTTTTGCATAAATGAAATGTATGGTCATCATAATCAGCTTGGACTTGTGGGTCAGAAAATTCTCCTCCACAATAATCTTACCTTGGGAAGTTTCAAAGTCGTCCTTCAAACCTTGAAGTTCGAGGGCCTTGGCTTCCTGTCTCCACAAAGATTTCCACTGTATTTGGGAAGACTGGTCCAGCATCGCAGATATTAAATCATGCCAATCTGAGATAGTGATCTTATTGGTAGTCACCCATGTGCTTGATAGCTGTTCCACATAAGGGCTGTGGACACCATAAGGCATTATCACTTGCTTTATCCCCTTCATTTCTTTCATGGGAATAGGTTCCCATTTATGTGTAGTGGAACCGGTTTGGTTCATACATGATGCTAGCCTTTCTGTCACAGTTACTGGAAAAGCCACCTTAGGAAGGTCTCTTGGATGTCTAGTAGCTATGCCTCTTTCATTTCCTGGTAGCCTAGCATCTATTGCCTCAGCGTCTGATGTTTCAGATGATGTATCTTCTAAAGATTGAGATTTTTTGACCATGTCATCTCTGAAGTCTTGGATTTCCTGCATTAACAATTGTTCCATGTCCTTGGACTGTTCAGTTAAGCATGATTCCAAGCTTTTCATACCATCCTCCCTAAACACTCCAAAGGCATCTATTTTTCCTTCCAGAAAACATATTCGGTCTGCTAGATGGTCATTTTTGTCAGACACAGATTGAATTGATGCTGTTATTTTGGAAAATTCCTCCTGGTTAGACTCCATCTTATCCATAAATGCAGTGGACATTGAATTAAATGTGTCTCGAAGGTTGTTCTGATTAAATTCCAAATTATCCATTTTGGTAACTAAATCCCCTTTTTCCTGAATTTTTGACTCTAATTTTTGAATCACTTGTACAGTTTGTCTATTATCTGTCTGTTTGCCATGCTTCTTCCATGTGATTACATGTATTAACACACTAATCATGAACATGGTACACAAATATATATGAAAAATATCATAATTCCCCTTACTTCAAAACCCATGACGTTGTTAACGAAATCTCTAAAATCAAATCCTGAAGTGTTAAGTTACCTGCCATGTTATAATTAGATGTTCTTACCACCAATTAGTAATTCTTTAATTGGAAAAATTACCTCTAGTTTTGTCTATGAGATTAAAATTCCTGTAGTTACCATGATTGGCCAGCAATGGCACAGGTGTACCGCCAAGCATGGCTTCTCCATGGAAAATCGATTGTTTCCAAAAGAACCTGTGAAAGACTCAGGGAACAGATTTGGGGACAAAGAGGACTTGGGGAAGTTGAGGGACACGCTGTGCAAGGTGGCTGTAGGAGCCGCTAAGCCAGCAGGAGGGAGAAACAGGAAAGCACAGGTTTTCCGAGTCGCTGATGGCTGGGAGCTTGTGCTGGCAGAGACAGGAGATGGGAGGCTGGCAGCGGGAAGCAGGCAGAGGGAGGGTGAGTGCCCTCAGAGTGGTCCAGACTGAAGGCATTGTCCTGGGGGCCAGGATCTGGAGGCACACTGGTGCAGTTGCTCAGGGGATGGGGTTGAAGTCGCCTTGCAGAGGTGGGAAGCGGGCTTGAATGGCAGGAATGAATGGTGCAGTTTCCCTTGGCAAAGGAAGCAACTGGAATGCCGATGAGCACTCACCTCAGTTCCCAATGGCTGCTCTGCACGGTTTTTGCACTCAGCCTAGAGGGCTGATGTTCTTTGGCCCCGCCATGACACAGTGGGCGCTTGGGGTGCAGGTGAGGCTGGAGAAGGTAGCACTCAGCTCCAAGGCCCGAGCCAGCTAGCCACTGGCCACAGAGGCGTGGGCTTCCAATCACTCCTGACACCAGATAAAGATGATGGTCAACGCAATAGGGAATACAATATATTTATTTACCAGAGAAAGAATCACACAAGCTGCAATCAGAAGTGTGGCAGGCTTCCAAAAGAGAGCTTCCTTCTTCTTTCACTTCCTTTTATCTTCACCTGTGCTAATTTCCTTATCTCCACCCTTATGGGCATGAAGAGTTTTGTGGGGCTCACTCCTACACTCACTGGTTACAGTGTCTTTAGTCC
>NW_024430006.1:0-845 GCF_017639785.1 Mesocricetus auratus
GTTGTATCGTTAGTTTTCATGAAGTTAAGCACAGAGATTACCATACAGTGTTCTAACGTTAGTTTCATTATGTTGAGCACATATTTTCACACACAGCGTTGTATCTTTACTTTTCATAACGTTGAGCACATAGTTTCACACACAGTGCTGTATCGTTAGTTTTCATCAAGTTAAGCATAGAGATTCCCACACAGTGTTGTATAGTTAGTTTTCATGATGCTGAGCACAAAGTTTCACACACAGTATTGTATCATTAGTTTTCATGAAGTTAAGCACAGAGCTACTCACAAAGTGTTGTATAGTTAGATTTCATGAAATTCAGCACATAGTTTCACACACAATGAAACATGGTTAGTTTTCGTGAAGTTCAGCACATAGTTTCACACACAGTGTTGTGTCGTGAGTTTTGATAAATTAAGCACCTAGATTATCACACAGTGTTGTATTGTTAGTTTTCATGAAGTTCAGCACATAGTTTCACACACAGTGTTGTATCGTTAGTTTTAATGAAGTGAAGCAAGCAGATTCCTACACAGTGTTGCATAGTTAGTTTTCATGAAGGTAAGCACTGAGATTCTCACACCGTGTTGTATCATAATTTTCCATGAAGTTGAGCACATAGTTTCACACACAGTGTTGTATCGTTAGTTTTCATGAAGTTAAGCACAGAGCTACTCACACAGTGTTGTGTAGTTAGTTTTCATGAAGTTCAGCACATAGTTTCACACACAGGGTTGTATCATTAGTTTTCATGATGTTAACCATGGTAATTTTCACACAGTATTGTATAGTTAGATTTTATGAAATTCAGCACAGAGTTTCACACACAATGAAAAATCATTAGC
>NW_024430007.1:0-577 GCF_017639785.1 Mesocricetus auratus
TGGCCAGCAGATGGCGGAGGTGTACTGCCAAACGCTACCTCTCCACGGAAAATCGGATTCTCCCCAAGGAACGTTGGAGGATTTCAGGTGTTTTCCAAGGCGTGGGCTGTAATTCCAATCCACTCCTGTCACCAGATATAGCGATACTCGATACTCTATAGGGAAAACAATATATTTATTTACCAGAGAGAGAGAGAGTCCACAAGCTGGGAGTCAGAAGCGTGGCTGGCTTCCAGCAGAAAAGGGGAGCCCCTTTTCCTTTCACTTCCTTTTACCTCTACCTTGACCCCGCCCTGTTGGGCGGGTAGCTTTGTGGCATTGACTCCTACAGAGTTCCTCCAGGTTGTCTACTCCCATTTGAAGATTTGGAGCAAGGAACTTTGTCTTTCTTTGAAGGTTTGACTTGTCTCACTCAATATGATCTCTTTAGAGTCACCCATTCAGGTGAAAACTTCATGATTTCAATTGTTCTTTCAACTGAATATTATTATATGGCGACACATATGATTCACATTTCCACTATCCATTAATCCAGTTTATGTACATTTACATTGTTCCCAATTTGTAGCAATTGTGA
>NW_024430008.1:0-1055 GCF_017639785.1 Mesocricetus auratus
AATCTAAGATATTCTGTGGAGCCTTCCAAGACCCCAACCCCAGTGAGTCCAGCTTCAGGTGAGATTGTGTCCAGCGGGGACCACCCACCCAACACCCATCCCCTTGATCTTCCGGGGCGCTCCTGGCATCCAGAAGACCCGCTCACACAGGAAAGACATCAGCCCTTCCAAGACCGCAACCCCAGCGAGTACAGCATCAGGAGACCTGCCCATACAGCAAAGACATCAGGCATTCCAAGACCCCAACCCAAGCGAGTCCAGCTTCAGGAAAGCATCAGCCATTCCAGGCCCCAAACTCTGTGTCAGCATCCCCAGCCTCAGCTTCAGGAAGGAAGGAGACCAGTGGAGATGGAAAGACCCCACCAGCACACACTGGAAGAAGAGATGGGAAGAAGACAGAATAAGAGCTCACTCAGCAATAGAAACACCAACATGACCCCACCAGAATCTAGGGATCCAACACCAGCAAGACCCGAAAAGCACTACATAGACAAAGAAGAGGAGACAGACCTTAAAAATTATTTCATGAAGATGATGGAGACCCTCAAAGTAGAAATGAGGAAATCCCTTAAAGAAATAGAAGAAAAAACAAACAAAAAATCCATGAAATGGGGGAAAAATTCAAGAAATAAACAAATCTCTCAAAGAATCTAAAGAGCACCAAGAAAAAACAACCAAAAAATTAAGGAAACAACTCAAACAGTAGAAGGATTGGAAGCTGAAATAGAAACGATAAAGAAAACACAGAATGAAGGGATGCTGGAAATAGAAAAGCTGGGTAAACGATCAGGAACTACAGATGCAAGTATCACCAATAGAATACAAGAGATAGAAGAGAGAATCTCAGGTGTTGAAGACTCAGAGGATATAGAGTCGTCAAGCAAAGAAAATCTCGAAACCAACAAATCCTTAACACAAAATATCCAGGAAATATGGGACACCGAGAAGAAGCCAAACCTGAGAATAATAGGTATAGAAGAAGGCAAAGAAATAAAACTCAAAGGTACAGAAAACATATTCAACAAAATCATAGAAGAAAACTTCCCTAACCTAAA
>NW_024430009.1:0-610 GCF_017639785.1 Mesocricetus auratus
TCCTTTAGAACATTTTCTTTTTTGAGACTTTATGCTGAGGCTGAAGGTCAGCCTTCTACTGCCACTCTTTGATCTGTCTCCCCTCTCCATATTCTTATCTAAGTAGTTTCCCCAGTCTTGACCATGTGTTCTTCAATGACCTTAAGGGCACTGAATGTCTCTCCATGATAGTTGATGATGCTACAACACAGGTGAAAACACAGGATTCTATGGTGTCAAGGAAATAAGGGAATTTCAAAGAAGGGGTTGCTGATGTCACCAGGAATGATTATGCTCTTCCTGCTAACCAACTTCCCTCATAAATCAGCTGTATTCAGGTTTTACTATCCAGGAATCTCGCCTGCTTCACAAAGCAAAACATGTAGCACTTTTTCTTATAACTTAAGTTTGGAAACCCTTTAGAACCTTCCTCCTGGGGATTTAACTCTGCAGATTACAGGTTCTCTGAGGTGTGCATTTGTTTCCTGTGAAAATATTTTTCTGATTACAAGAGGAGTTAGGGTTTGAGGAGTTGACCTCAGGCAGTTTTATGTCATGTAGGAATAATAAGATCCAAAGCTACAATGTTGTGCAGGTTCCCCTAGAGGTTCTACTTTCAATTTCCCAAGTG
>NW_024430010.1:0-1488 GCF_017639785.1 Mesocricetus auratus
TGTTGTTTTTGAGGCAAGGTCTCACTGTGTATCCTTGATTGGCCTGAAACTCCCGCCTCTCTTCCCAGTCTGTAC
Source organism: Mesocricetus auratus (assembly GCF_017639785.1). NCBI lineage: Eukaryota > Metazoa > Chordata > Mammalia > Rodentia > Cricetidae > Mesocricetus > Mesocricetus auratus. The sequence continues at coordinate 76 of NW_024430010.1, forward strand.
ACCTTAGCCTTCCCTCTCCCCACACCATCTGCTCCTACTCTTTCTCTTCAGAAAGGGCTGGTCTCCCATGTGTATCAGTCAGTCATGGTATATCAATATACAGTAAGACTAGGCACCTCTCCTGCTGAGGATGGATGAGGCAACCCAGCAGAAGAAAAGGGTCCCAAAACATGTAAGAGAATCAGTGACAGGCCCTGCTCCCACTGTTAGGAGACCCAAAAGAAGACCATGACACACCCTGTAACATATGTGCAGTGGGCCTAGTTGAGTCCTATGCAAGCTCTCTGGTTAGTGGATCAGTCTCTGTGAGACCCATGAGCCCATGTTAGTTGATGCTGTGACTTTCTTGTCATGTTCTTGGTTCCTCTGGTCTTAAAATCCTTCCTCATCCTCTTCAACACTGCTGAATACATACATATAATTAAAAAGAAAAAAATCTTTAAAAGACAGTGAGGAAATGATTGTTTTATGCAAAAATTAAGAAATAGAAGCAGCACAGTAAAGAACAAAATACTGAGCAAGGTGAAGTCTGTTGTTTGGGTTTGCCTTCTGGTTTGTTTTAAGACAGTAATCATGAGCTCTAGACCTGCTTTAAGCTTTCTCTTTAATGCACTTTGGACTTGAATTTGTAATTCTACTGCGGCAACCTTTCAAGTGTTGTGGTTATAGGTATGTCCCATCATGTTTCACAATAGATGTTTAAGTATTAAGGCATGAGAACTGCTTTTAATTGACTAACGAATGTTGATTTCACAGCATTATATTTTCAGATCAGTGTTTGAGATGCCTCCCACAGTCTTGTCCTTTATCTCCTGCTTAAACCAAGAGATCCTCAATGCATTATGTTACATGATCATTGCCAGCTGATCAGTACTAAGACAGTAACCTATAAATTATAACAAATATACAAAATGGTTTGGTTAATGGAGTTAGTGAATATCCATGAAGTACTGAGGTGTGTTCTGGGCTTCATGTTGTCATGTGTTGCCACTTTCAGTAGTATGATAAATGACTCAGTGCAACTTCCACAAAGATCTCATTCACTGGTACACCAGCTAAAAGATGATCAGACACAATCACACTAACACAAACCGCAATTATTAAATGAGGTCCACTTTGTGATATATATTTTCTAAGTGTTTTAATGTAGAGTTGCTAATTTTATCTTCTTAATATTCCACTTAGGAGCTTCATGTCCATTTTGCAGATGAAAAAGTAAGACCAGAAATGTTAACTTGTCTGAGCTGAGTACATAATATATGTTTAAATCATAGTTGGTGAGCTGGTGCTTTGGATATAGAAACAAAGGTCACTGTAGGCAATCTCCCCCTGTCGCAAATTTTATCAGTTTGAGTGTTTGGTAATTTCTAAAAACAACACCATGTACTACAGACCTTGAAGACAGGTCCATAA
>NW_024430011.1:0-5208 GCF_017639785.1 Mesocricetus auratus
TGTTAAGAGAAGCTTTTTCTTTAGAGAGAAGCCTTCCTGCCCGCCTTGTTCCAGATCCGCATCAGTCCCAAATAAACACACAGGAGGCTATATTAATTATGAAGCTGTTGGCCTTGCTTGTTTCTAACTGGCTAGCTCTGACTTAAATAATTACCCCATAATTGTTCATCTAAGTATGTCTCTTACCGGAGAGGTTTCTGGGCTTCCTACCCCAATGGCGTTACATGTCGACTCTCTTGTGTTTCTCCTTCCCAGAATCCTCCTGGACTCCTAGCCCCACCTATCTAGATTCCTATAGGCTCAACAGTACTTTATTGACAAATAACAGGACTTCCCCCAACATCTCCTCTTTTCTGTTTAAACAAAAAGAAAGGTCTTAACTTTAACACAGTCAAACTGTATATAACAGAACAGTTATCAAATAAGAACATAGTTACAATATTTTAGCAAGATTTAAAGAAAATATCATCCATCCCATCCTTGTGATTCCAAAGTTCTACATGTAGCTTATCTTTTATCATAACTAAGGAAAATTATAATTATAACTATCTATCCTCAACTCCATCAAAGACCACAGAAGGATAATATATAAACACTAGGATTGACAGAGACATCTTACTGCCTGGACAGTCATCCGAAGTTCCTCTGTAACGTTGGGGCATCCATCTTCAGCCCATAGGCCACAATGTGTCTGGAACACTTCTCAGTAAAGCAGGAAATTTCAAACTGTCCATCTGCATTGGCAGTCTGTCAGTCATTTCTCTGTGTCCTGCAGAACGTCTCCTAGACTTTTCCATGAATCAGGAACCCTGTAAGACTGAGTTCAGCAGTCACTTTCCTGTGGGTCCTGCATGTCCAGATTATACAACAACAGTCAAGCAGTACAGGCAAGAGCAGTTTCTTGCCCAAATGGCTAATCTTGCCATGTTGAAAGCAAACTCCATAACAAGTTTCTCTGATGCCCATCTTCCTCTCAGACGTAATTGGTGCTGCCAGGAGCAGACATTTCTCATTGTCAAGAAAAACCCTAAACCATTTTTAATGCCATTTTCTGAAGGTCTTTGAAAGGTTTGAAGACTATCTATCTCAAATATATTTCTGTATATCTAGAAAACCTAACTTACCTAACTATAAATTCTATTATAAGTAACTATCTATAGTCTGTATTCAATTATGCATTACATTTTAAAAGATCAGTATAAGCACAATACTTAATCAAGAGGAGAAATATACACATCACAAAATTGACCTTGAATCTGTATCAATAAATGAAAAACAATACCCATACCATAATTCCCCTTTTTACCATTAAAAAGAGATTGGTTGTGATCATTAACCAATTATAAACCATCCCATTTAAATGAAAACAAAGATTTATAAACAAGATGGGAATTAGGACGTCACTCATTCCAAACTGCTTCATGCTGGAAGGGGGCACTGTTCACACCATGAGGATCATGACAAAACTCAGAAACCTGTATAAGTCCTTATTTTCAGGGTCTGTAAAGCTGCATCATCTTAGCTGTTTCAATTTTTGGAACATCTGGTCCACTGCTTCCGGGGGTCTTGGTTCGTCAAACCACAGAAGACTGGAAGGAATCCTCAGCTTTTCATTTTCTGTGGAAACATAAGTAAAATCTCCTTTTCCAAGTAACATATCCTTATACTTAAATTTTGAAGTCAAGGCATTTTCAAAAGATAGAAGTTGGATTAATTTAGCAGCATTTATAATCAAGTGTACTTTAGTAGCAGTTCCTTCCTGAGCAAGCAAAAAACTGAAAAACACAATAGTGTACAGTATCCAGACTCTCTGTGTATTTTTCATCTTTACGTGGCTTATCTATTATTACTTTATTTATTTTACTTTTATTTATTTTTCTTTGAGACAGGATTTCTCTTTGGAAATCTGCCTGCCTCTGCCTCTGGAGTAAATCTTACCGGAGTGCGCCACCACAACGCCGGCTTTTGTATTTATATACCACTTTGTCGTTTCATTTTCTCTCTCAATCTCATGTATATTTTTAAACACACTGTAAACCTTTAAAGGTTTGTGTCCATCCAAGTCTGACTTTACTGTAAATCCTTACATTTTTCTGGCCACGTGTCTTATCTGTAAAACTGCAGCTGTTTTAAACTGCCGTTTCAAGATGGCGGGCGTAATCGTGATTTCAGCTTACCGCCTCAGTCCATGCTGACATCCAGCAAAAGCTGTCACTTCCAGCTGTATGTACACACCTTTCAATCATTAGTAGAGTCTCTTAAAACAACCTTGCTGTTTTTTTTTTTTTTTATGCCGAGTCAGGAAGACTCTGGTAAGCGAGCCATGTGAATCTCGGCTTGTCGATAGCAAAACAGAGCACACCTGAGAAAAATGCTGCTACCAAAATCTGTGCTTCTCTCCATTCTTCTGTTCCTTTAAAGCTTTTGTTATTTTGCGTGGAAATTTAATCCCGCTTCTGACAACCATTCTGTTAAGAGAAGCTTTCCTTTGCTAGCCGCTTTGGTTTATCCCCCGCCAGCCGCCTGGGCTCTGCTGCATTGTAGCCCCCAAATAACACACAAGACGCTGTATTAATTATCAAGCTGTTGGCCTTGCTTGTTTCTTCCTGGCTAGCTCTGACTTAAGTAATTACCCCATAATTGTTAATCTAAGTATGTCTCTTACCGGAGAGGTTTCCGGGCTTCCTACCCCAATGGCGTTACATCTCGAACTCTCTTGTGTTTCTCCTTCCCAGAATCCTCCTGGACTCCTAGCCCCACCTATCTAGATTCCTATAGGCTCAACAGTACTTTATTGACAAAAAACAGGACTTCCGCCAACACTCTGTATTGTTTTGGAGGCTGTCCTGGAACTTGCTCAGTAATCCAGGCTGGTCTGGAACTCACAGAGATCTGCCTGCCTCTGCCTCCTGAGTGCTGGGATTAAAGGCATGTGCCACCACTGCCTGGCCACAGCACAGTTATTATCACATAATTTTTTTCATATAAATACATGAATTTCTTTTTTATGACTAGAATAAATTATCATGACCAGAAGCATGTTAGGGAAGAAAACGGTACATTTTGGCTTATGTTTCCAGACAGTATCTATATTGATAAGGATGATAGGGCATAAAGCTTGATTATTTCATGACCTGGAAACAGGAAAAGGCTACAGATCCTGAAAGCTTTGTACCACTGCTATTGCCATACTTTCTCCTTTGGGGCTCCCAATCCTAAACGGTCCATTATAAACCTATCCAAAAGCACAACCTGAGGACCAAGTGTTCAAAGATATGAGCTTATGGGGACATTTTTGCTCAAACCATTAAAATGTATTTAATTGTTCAAAACATTAAAATTAGAAGTAATTCCTGTTATGAATATAATTTTAAATATGGTGAATTAATATTGCAAACATTTGTGAATTTTCTAGATGTGTGGCTGATCTTGATATTATTATATGGGCTTATTTTGAAATATTACATTTACTTTGGTCTTTTTGGGTCAGTTTTAGTATTAGTGATGGTGTCCTTTAAACTGAGCTTTGATTTTTCTTAGCTCAGTATCAAATATTGAAAGAAACCATATCTGTTGTAAATTTCTATGGAATAATTGGAATTCTGATTGTTCATGTTTAAATGCAAGATTATTTTCTACCTTATTTCTATTAGATTGGTTTTCAAATCTCAGATTTTGGTCTGAGCCATCATTTTAAGTTTCTGACTAGTCTTTTTAATGCCTTCAGTTTACATGATAGGAACACTTCCTCACCTCTGTGAATGAATGTGGGGACTATGTCCATGTTCTTACCTGTCAGTAGTTCCTCACACTTGGAAGGGTTTTGTTAAGTGTATTAGTATTTAGGAAATCAGTCCCTCTTAACTTTATACAAATTTCTTATTCATGCCATTTTTCTCCCTTATATAAAAATTAATATTTAATTCAAATGTGATAAAATATGTCTTATTATTTTCATTTTGTGTTTTATTATTTTTACTTTATGATATTCTAAATAAAGGCTCTAAATATCCCTTATAGTGTCACAAAAATTCTATAATGCTTTTATATGAAATATATCAATGATCATTAGGTGAAATTTTTTTTATAATTTCCACTGTGATTTTTTATTTTCACACAAAAGATGTTTAATTGCATGTTTTTTAAAATTTTTAAATATGTAGGTATTTTTGATTCTGACTGAATTTTTCATTTCTAAATTAATACATTGTGAACACATGTCTGGTATTGTATATGATTTAGAGAAAAATGGGAATAAACCTACCACAAGACCCAGCAACTCCACTCTTAGGCATATATCCAAAAGATGCCCATTCATACAACAAAGATGTCTGTTCCACTATGTTCATAGCAGCTTTATTTGTAATTGCCAGAACGTGGAAGCAACCTAGATGTCCCTCACCTGAAGAGTGGATAGAGAAAATGTGGTACATCTACACAATGGAGTACTATTCAGCAGAAAAAAAATAATGTAATCATGAGATTCGCAGGCAAATGGATGACACTAGAAGAAACCATCCTGAGTGAGGTAACCCAGTCACAAAAAGAGAAACATGGCATGTACTCTCTCATATATGGATTTTAGACATAGATCTGGGGAGTGCCAGCCTACAATCCTATGGCCAGAGAGTCTGGGAAACAGAAACTTCATTCAGTGGCGGATGGAAGAAGAGGCAGACTCCCTTGGTTAAGTACTGAGCTGAACTCAAGAAAGCCAGTAACAGAGAGGGAGGACTGATGATCAAAGGGATTAAGACTGGGCTGGTTTAACCCCCAGAAACAGCTGACCAGACAAAGGTTAACTCTTGAATCCCAGGCATTAGCCTGGGAAGCCAGCATGGGACTGATCAAGACCCCCTGAATCTGGGTGTCAGTGAAGAGGCCTAGGGAATCTATTGAGCATTGGGCAGCAGATCAGTACCCATCCCAAGTATACACACGGACTTTGGACTCCCATAGAACAATGTGAGGTGCACTCTCACCCTGAACTCTTGGGGAAGGGTCTAGGCCCTGCCCTATATGAAATGACACACTATGCACACCCCCATGGAGGGCCTCACCCTCCCTGGAGAAATGAGGGGATAACGGGGGGGAGGGCACGGGAGGAAGGGAGGGAATGGGAGAGGGACCTGGAACTGACTTGTGAAGCAACCTTGTTTCTTATCTAAATTTAAACTGGAAAATAAAATTAAAAAAAATGATTTAGAA
>NW_024430012.1:0-44476 GCF_017639785.1 Mesocricetus auratus
ATGCATTCAGTTTAAAACTAAGAGTTTTATTGTTAGATTTCAAGAAGTTAAATAGATAAATTCTCACATAGTGCTATATCGTTATTTTTCAAGAAGTTGCGCACATAGATACACACACAGTGTTCTATTCTTTGTTTTTAAGAAGTTACACATGTCGATTCTCTCACAGTGTTGTATCATTAGTTTTCAAGATGTTTCACGTGTTGTTTCTCAAACAGTGTTTTGTCGTTAATTTTTATAAGTTACATGTGGAGATTCTCACACTGTGTTTTATCCTTAGTTTTCAAGATCTTGCGTATATAGATTCTCACTCAGTGTTGTATACTTAGTTCAATAAGTTACACTTGTAGATTCTCACACAGTGCTGTATTGTTAGATTTCAAGGATATACTTAATAGATTCTCACTCAGTGCTCTATCATTAGTTTTCAAGATGTTACTCTTGTAGTGTCCCACAAAGAGTTGTTTCCTTTTATTTCAATAAGTTATGCGTATAGATGTGCAGGCATCTTTTTATCGTTAGTTTACATGAAGATACTCATGTAGTATCACACACTGTGTTGTATCATTGCTTTTCAAGAAGTTACACATGTAGTTTCTCGCACAGGGTCTTCAAGAAGTTACATGTGTAGATTCTCAGACAGAGTTTTGTCCTTTTTTTCTCAAGAAGTTCCATATATAGATTCAAAAACAGTGTTGTATCATTACTTTTCAATAAGATACACATGTAGTTTCTCCCATAGTTTTGTATCATTAGTTGTCAAGTATTACACAAGTAGTTTCTCACACAGTGTTATATCATTAGTTTTAAAGAAGTTACATGTGTAGATTCTCAGACAGAGTTGTGTCCTTTATTTTAAATATGTTACGCATATAGATTCAAACAAAATATTGTATTGTTACTTTTCAATAAGATACTCGTGTAGATTCCCAGACAGTGTTGTATCATTAGTTTTCAAGTAGATACACATATAATTTCTCACAGTTTATATCGTTAGTTATCAAGTATTACATATGTAGTTTCTCACACAGTGTTGTATTGTTAGTTTTCAAGAAGTTACACTGTGTAGTTTCTCACACTGTGTTGTATATTTATTTTTCAATATGTTACATCGTTTAGATTCTGAGACAGTGTTGTATCGTTAATTTTCAATTAGTTACACGTGTAGATTCTCACACATTATTGTATCCTTAATTTTCTATAAGATACACCTGTAGATTCTCAGACAGTGTTGTATCGGTATTTTTCAATAAGTCACTCTTATAGATTCTCACACAGTGTTGTATTCTTAGTTTTCAATAAGTTACACACATAGATTCTCAGTCAGTGTTGTATCATTAGTTTTCAATTAGATACACGTGTAGATTCTCACATAGTGTTGCATCGTTAATATTCAATAAGTTACACTTGTACATTCTCAGTGTTGTATCCTTAATTTTCAATAAATTACACGTGTAGATATCCAGACACTTTTGTGTCGTTAGTTTTCCAGAAATTACTAATGTAGTTTCTCACACAGAGTTATTTTGTTAGGTTATAAGTAGTTTGCATCGAGTTTAGAACTCAGAATTTTATCGTTAGATTTCAAGAAGTTACGTAGGTAGATTCTCCCACAGTGCTGTATCATTAGTTTTCAAGAAGCTACCCTCATAGATACTCACAGAGTGTTGCATCGTTTTTTTAAGAAGTTGCACATATGGAATCTCTCACTGTGTTGTATCCTTAGCTTTCAAGTTTATGTATATAGATACTCACTCAATGATGTATCATTAGTTTTCAAGAAGTTACAGGTGTGGATTACCACACAGTGTTGTACCGATGCATTTCCAGAAGTTACGTATATAGATTGTCACACAGTGCTATATCGTTAGTTTTCAATAATATATGAATATAGATTCTCACACAATGTTGTATCGTTTGTTTTCAAGATGTTACTCACATAGTTTCCCACAAAGTGTTGTTTCCTTTGTTTTCATTAGGTTGGGCATATAGATATAGAGACAGCTTTGTATCATTTGTATTTCAAGAAGTAACACATGTAGTTTCTCACACTGTGTATCATTAGTTTTCAAGAAGTTACATATGTAGTTTCTCACACAGTGTTGTATCATTAATTTCAAGAAGTTACATGAGTAGATTCTCAGACAGTGTTGTTATATTTATTGTTCAATAAGTTACACATGTAGATTCTCAGAAAGTGTTGTATCGTTAATTTTCAATATAGTTACATGTGAATATACTCACACAGTGTTATATCATTAGCTTTCAAGTAGGTTACTCATGTAGATTCTAAGACAGTGTTGTATCGTTAATTTTCCAGAAGTTAAACACGTATTTGACCATACAGTGTTGTATTTTCAATGTCAATAAGTTACACTTGTAGATTCTCACACAGTATTGTATCATTAATTTTCAAGAGTTATTAACGTAGCTTCTCACACAGAGTTGTTCGTTAGTTTTCAAGAAGTTATGTTTCTAGTTTGAGTTCAGTGTTGTATCATTAGTTTTCAAGAAGTTACTAATACAGATTCTCACAGAGTTGTATCGTTAGTTATCAAGAAGTTAAACACATAGTTTCTTACACAGCATTGTATTGTTTTTTTTCAAGGTGCACTTGTATATTCTCACAGAGGGTTGTATCATTACTTTTCAAAAGATACACGTGCAGTTTCTCACACAGTGTCGTATCATTAGTTTTCAATAAGTTAAATGTGTAGATTCTCAGACAGTGTCTTTTGGTTAACTTTCAATTAGTTACACTTGTAGATTCTCACACGTTGTTTTTTCGTTAATTTTCCATAAGTTACACTTGTAGACTCTCAGACAATGTTTTTTCATTAGTTTTCAAGAAGTTAGGCTTATTGATTCTCACACAATGTTGTATCATTAGGTACACATGTAGTTTCTCAACCAGTATTGTATCGTTAATTTTCAAGAAGTTAAGAATATAGATTTTTCACACAGTGATTTATCATTAGATTTCAAGAAGTTAAACATGTAGTTTCCCACACAGTGTTGTATGGTTTGTTTTCAAGAAGTTGCACTTGTAGATTGTCACACAGTGTTGTATTGTTAATTTTCAGGAAGTAACTAACGTAAATTCTCACTCAGAGTTATTTCGTCAGTTTTCAAGAATTTATTCTTGTAATTTTGAACTCAGTGTTGTATAGTTAGTTTTCAAGAAGATACAAAAATTTATTCTCACAGAGTGTTGTATCATTGATTTTCAGTAAGATACACGTGTAGATTCTCACACAGTGTTATATCATTTGTTTTCAAGAAGTTACAAATATAGATTCTCACACAATGTTCTATCGTTAGTTTTCAAGAAGTTAAACATGTAGATTCTCTCACAGTGTTGTACGGTTTGTTTTCAAGAAGTTACACTTGTAGATTCTCACACAGTGTTGAATCATTCATTTTCAAAAACATACACTGGTAGATTCAGTAAGGTACAGGTGTAGAATCTCACCAAGCGTTGTATCGTTAGTTTTCAAGAAGTTACACATGCAGTTCCTCAAACAGTGTTGGATTGATGTTTTCCAAGAAATATTGCTTATAGATTCTCAAAAGAGTTGTTTTGTTAATTTTCAACAAGTTACACATGTAGTTTCATCCACAGTATTATATTGATAGTTTTCAAGAAGTTCCACATGTAGTTTCTCACACTAGGTTATAAGGCTAGTTTTGAAGAAGGTACATGTGTAGATTCTCAAACAGTGTTATATAGTTAGTTTTCCATAAATTACACATGTAGTTTCTCACAAAGTGTTGTATCTCTAGTTTTCAATAAGGTACAGGTGTAGAATCTCACACAGCTTTGTATCATTAGTTTTCAATGAAGTACATGTATAGACTCTCTCTGAGCACTGTGGCGTTAATTTTCAAGAAGTTATTCATGTAGTTACTCACACAGTGTTGTATCGATAATTTTCAAGTTCTTACACTAATAGATTCTCACACAGTGTTGTAACATTAGTTATTAATAAGTTACACGTGTAGATTCTCACACAGCGTTGGATCATTAGTTTTTAAGAAGTTGGATGAGTATTTTCTCACACAGGGTTGTATCGTTAGTTTTCAAGAAGTTACACTTACATATTCTCACAAAGTATTGTATTGTTAGTTTTGAATATGATATACCTGTAGATTCCCACACAACATTGTATCTTCAGTTTTCAATAAGGTACATGTCTAGAATCTCACCCAGAGTTGTATCTTTAGTGTTCAATAAGGAACACGAGTAAAATATCACATAGCGTTGTATCATTAGTTTTCAAGAAGTTAGGCATGTAGCTTCTCACACAGTATTGTATCGCTAGTTTTTAGGTTCTTACACTTATAGATCCTCACACAGTGGAGTAACGCACACCGAAAATTAAAAAATACCAAAGGCCCGAGATTACAGTTATGTTGGGCATGGGCTGATTAGACCCATAACCATCGAGATGTCTTATTTAAGGGGAACGTATGGACGATAAAACATTCTATGGCTGTGTAAATTCTTGGAAACTACCGAAACAACACTGTGTGAGAAACTATATGCGTAATTTCTTGAAAACTATCGATACAACAATGTGTGAGAATCTATACGTGTACCTTATTGAAACTTAATGATACAATGCTGTGTGAGAATACACAGGTAGAAATTATTGAAAACTAATGATCCAACAATGTGAGAATCTACAAGTTTACCTTAATGAAAAATAATGATACAATGCTGTGTGAGATCTACATGTGGAACTTACCGAAAACTAATGATCCAACACTGTGTGAGAATCTACACGTGCAAATTATTGAAAACTAAAGGTAAAGCACTGTGTTCGATATTACACATATAACATTGAAAACTAAAGCTGCAATGCTGTGTGACATTCTACACGTGTACCTTATTGAAAACTAGCAATACAAGCTGGGTGAAAATCTACACATGTAACTAATTTAAAACTAATGATACAATGCTGTGTGACAATTTACATGTGTACCTTCTTGAAAACTATCTACACAACACTGTGTGAGAATCTACTCATGTTACTTCTTCAAAACTAACGCTACAACACTGTGTGAGAATCTATATGTGTAACTTCTTGGAAATTATCAATAAAACACTGTTTGAGAAACTGCATGCATATCTTATTGAAAACTAACAAAAGAACTCTGTGTGAGAATCTATAAGCAATACTTCTTGAAAACCATCAATACAACACTGTGTGAGGAACTACATGTGTAAATACTTGAAAAATAACGATACAACGCTGTGTGAGATTTTATACCTGTACCTTATTGAAAACTAACGATACAACAATGTGTGAGAATCTAGAGGTGTACCTTATTGAAACCTAACGATACAACGCTGTGGGAGATTCTAAAGGTGGGTCGTATTGAAAACTAACGATACAACTCTGTGTATCTTACTGAAAACTAATGATACAACAATGAAGAGAATGTACACGTGTAACTGATTGAAAACTGATGATACAACACTGTGTGAGAATCTGCACGTGTACCTTATTGAAAACTAACTATACGACGCTGTTGAGAATCTACACGTGTACCTTATTGAAATCACGATTCAACACTCTGTGAGAAACTACATGTGTAACATATGGAAAATTAACGACATAACACTGTGTGAGGATCTACACATGTAACTTCTTCAAAACTAGCCTTACAACCTTGTGTGAGAAACTACATGTGTAACTTGCTGAAACCTAACGAAACAACTCTGTGTGAGAATCTATAAGCGATACTTCATGAAAAAATCAATACAACACTGTGTGAGGAACTACGTGTGTAACTTCTTGAAAACTAATGATACAACTCATGTGAGATTCTAGACGTGTACCTTAATGAAAACTAATGAAACAACGCTGTGTGAGATTCAACACGTGTACCTTTTTTTTGAGAAACCCTATTAATGTAATCACTGTGGTAAAGCCTTTGCATATGACAGTGCTTTGAAAGCACATGAAAGAATGCATACAGGAGAGAGGCCCTATGAATGTCACCAATGTGGTAAAGCCTTTGCACAGAAAGCCACTCTTGTAACTCATAAAAGAATACATACTGGACAGAAACCATATGAATGTAATCAATGTGGTAAAGCCTTTGCACAACAAGGCAGTCTTGTAAGTCATAATAGAACACATACTGGAGTTAAACCATATGAATGCAGTCAATGTGGTAAAGCCTTTTCATATACCAGTGGTCTTAAGTATCATAAAAGAACACACACTGGAGAGAAACGGTATGAATGTAATCAATGTGGTAAAGCCTTTTCACATGCGAATGGCCTTAAGTACCATAAAAGAACACACACTGGAGAGAAAACGTATGAATGTAATCACTGTGGTAAAGCCTTTGCACGTGCCCGTGGTCTTAAATATCATAAAAGAAAACACACTGGAGAAAAACCGTATGAATGCAATCAATGTGGTAAAGCCTTTGCACAACAAGGCAGTCTTGTAAATCATAAAAGAACTCATACTGGAGAGAGACCATATGAATCTAATTAATGTGGTAAAGCCTATGCACGTGTACCTTATTAAAAATTGGCAATAAAAGCTGTGTGAGAATCTACAAGTGTAACTTATTGAAAACTAATGATACAACACTGTGTAAGTACCTACATGTGTACCTTATTGAAAATGAAAGATACAATCCTGTGTGAGACTCTACACGTGCAACTTAGTGAAAACTAATGATACAACAGTGTTTGAGATAATCGTGCAACTTATTGAAAACTAACGCTGCAATGCTGTCTGATAATCTACACTTGTACATTATTGAAAACTAAGGATACAACGCTGTGTAAATATACACATGTACCTTATTGAAAACTAAAGATACAACGCTGTGTGAGATTCAACCCGTCTACCATATTGAAAACTAATGTTACAACACAGTTTGAGAATCTACCTTTGTTACTTCATGAAACTATCGAAACAACACTGTGTGAGTAACTACATGCGTAATTTCTTGAAAACTAACTATCCAACACTGTGTGAGAAACTACATGTGTAAATAATTAAAAATCTAAGGACACAACACTGTGTGCCATTCTTCACGTGGAACGTATTGAAAACTAACGCTACAACGCTATGTGATAATCTCCACTTGTACCTTATTGAAAACTAACAATACAATGCTGTGAGATATTCTACACGTGTACCTTATTGAAAACTAACAATACAAAGCTGTGTGAGAATCTACAGCTGTACCTCCATGAAAACTAAATATACAACACAATTTTTGAATGTACCCGTGTAACCTCCTGGAAAATATCGACACAACATTGTGAGAGAAATTATATTTTTAATTTTTTGAATACTAACCATACAAAACTGTGTGAGAATCTATAAGTATATCTACTTGAAAACTAGCGATACAAAACTGTTTGAGAAACTACAAGGGTAGCTTCTTGAAAACTAATGAAACAAGGCTATTTGAGATTCTACACCTGTACCTAATTGAAAACTAATGACACAAAGCTGTGTGAGAATCTACTGGAGTAACTTATTGTAAACTAAACATACAACACTGTGTAATTATCTACACCTGTAACTTATTGAAAACTAATAATCCAACACTGTGTGAGAATCTACACGTGTAAATTATTGAAAACTAAAGGTACAACACTGTGTTCGATTTTACACGTTTCTTCTTCAAAACTAACGCTACAACACTGTGTGAGAATCTACATGTGTAACTTCTTGGAAATTATCAATAAAACACTGTTTGAGAAACTACATGCATATCTTATTGAAAACTAACAAAACAACACTGTATGCGAATCTTAAGCGATACCTCTTTAAAACCAGCAACTCAACAATGAGTGAGGAACTAAGTATGTAACTTTTTGAAAACTAATGATACAACACTGTGTGAGAATCTACACGTGTACTCTATTGAAAACTAACGATACAATGCTGTGTGAGAATCTACACGTGTACCTTATTGAAAACTAACGATGCAACGCTGTGTGAGAAACTACATGTGTAACATATAAAAAAAACTAACGATATAACACTGTGAAAGAATCTACATATGTAACTTCTTCAAAACTAGCCTTACAAACATGTGTGAGAAACTCCATGTCTACCTTGTTGAAACCTAACAAAACAACTCTGTGTGAGAAACTATAAGCGATTCTTCTTGAAAATCATCAATACAACACTATGTGAGGAACTACATGGGTAACTTCTTGAAAATTAATGATACAACGCTGTGTGAGATTCAACAGTGTACCTTATTGAAAACTAGCAATATAAGATTTGTGAGAATCTACAGGTGTAACTTATTGAAAACTAAATATACAACACTGTGTAAGTATCTACACGTGTAACTTATTGAAATCTAACCATACAACACAGTTTAAGAATCTACCCGTGTAACTTACTGAAAACCATCGACACAACACTTTGTGAGAAACTACATGTGTAATTACTTGAAAACTAATGATACAACTCTGTGTGAGATTCTACACATGAAACTTATTGAAAAATTACGATACAACACTGTGAAATACTACACATGTACCTTCTTGAAATCTAATGAAAACTAGCGCCTCTGGCGGCTCTGCTTCTGGGCCTGTGTTCCAGTGCCTTGGTATCTCCTGGAAACTACACAGAACTTCCAATCTCATAGGGAGCCAAACACCTGAGAATCCAGGGCATCTTCCCCACAAATGAGTCAAGGAAACCAGAGGAGCCAGGGAGACCAGGGGAGCAGCTGTTACAGCAGCAGGATCAGGTACAACAGGACCTGCATTTGCACCTGGGTTCCAGTGCCTAAGGTTTGCCTGGGAACTGCACAGAGCTTCCAATCCCAGAGGGAGCCAAACACACCAGACTGCAGGACTTCTCTCCCAACAATGAGACCAGGAACTATAGGAGTCAGGGAGACCAGGGGACAGCTGTTCAGGTTTTGGGGGTCAGGTACAACAGGCCCTGCTTCTGGGCCTGTGTTCCAGTGCCTGGGGATAGCGTGGGAACTGCACAGGGTTTCCAATCCCAGTGGGAGTTAAGCACCCCAGATACCAGGTTTTCTCTCCCACCAACGAGACCTGGAAACTAGCTGATTCAGGGAGACCAGTGGACCAGCTGTTCTGGAGGTTCCAGGAATCAGAAGAGCATGGGAGACCATGAGAGCAGCTGTCCTGGTGGGATCAGGTAAAACAGGTACTGCTTTTGGGCCTGTGTTCCAGTGCCTATGAACTGCACAGAGCTTCCAATCCAGGAGGGAGCCAAAACCCCAGACTCCAGGACTTCTCTCCCACCAATGAGACCAGGAAACCAGAGGAGCCAGGGAGACCAGGGGAACAGCTGTTCCGGTGGGATCAGGTACAACAGGATCCAGCAAATTGTCCAGGGGACCAGGTGAGAGGCTAAGTGCCCCAGATTCCTGTTCTTCTTCTCCACCCACAGGACCAGAACGAGGACAAGGAATAGAAGAACTACCAGACTATTGGACTTGCTAGCACCCACCAAAAGGGAACTCTGGTCCCATAACCACCATATATGACACCACCAGATTCTAGAGACTCCACACCAGCAAGATCACAACATTCCAATGCAAACAAAGCAGAATAGAATGACCTTAATACCACTTTCATGAAAATGATAGAGGCCCTAAAAGAGGATATAGGAAAATCCCTCAAAGAAATGGAAGAACAAAACAAACCAAAAAATGCAGGAAATAGAAGAAAAAACAAACCAAATACGCAAGAATTGAAAGAAGAAACAAACCAAAAAATGGCAGGAAATGGAAGAAGAAACAAAGCAAAAAATGCAAGAAATGGAAGAAAAAACGAAGCAAAAAACGAAAGAAATGAAAGAAGAAACAAACCAAAAAAGGCAGGAAATGGAAGAAGAAACAAAGCAAAAATTGCAAGAAAAAAAAAGCAAAATGGCTGAGAGGCACTTGAGGAAGTGCTCAAAATCCTTAGCCATCTGGAAAATGCAAATCAAAACAACTCTGAGATACCATCTCACTCCTGTCAGAATGGCTAAATTCAAAAACACCAACAACAATTTATGCTGGAGAGGATGTGGTGAAAGCAGAACACTCCTCCATTGCTGGTGGGAGTGTCAACTTGTTCAGCCACTTTGGAAAACAGTATGGAGACTCCTCAGAACAATGGGAGTAAACCTACCACAAGACCCCGCAACTCCATTCTTAGGCATATATCCAAAAGATGTCCATTCATACAACAAGGATGCCTGTTCCACTACGTTCATAGCAGCATTATTTGTAATAGCCAGAACATGGAAGCAACCTAGATGCCCCTCATCCAAAGAGTGGATAGAGAAAATGTGGTATATTTACTCAATGGAGTACTATTCAGCAGAAAAAAACAATGGAATTCTGAGATTTGCAGGCAAATGGATGACACTTGAAGAAACCATCCTGAGTGAGGTAACACAGTCACAAAAAGAGGAACATGGCATGTACTCTCTCATATATGGATTTTAGACATAGATCTGGGGAGTGCCAGCCTACATTCCCATGGCCAGAGTGTCTGTGAAACAGAAACTTCATTCAGTGGCTGATGGAAGAAGTGGCAGACTCCCATGGCTAAGCGCTGAGCTAAACTCAAGAAAGCCAGTAACAGAGAGGCAGTACTGATGACCACACGGATAAAGACTGGGCTTATTTAACGCCCAGAATCAGCTGACCTGACAAAGGTTAACTTTTGAATCCCAGGAATCAGCCTGGGAATCTAGCATGGGACTGATCAAGACCCCTTGAATGTGGGTGTCAGTGAGTTGGCCTAGGTAATTTATTGAGCCTTGGCCAGTAGATCAGTACTCATCCCGAGTGTACACACTGATGTTGGTCTCCCATCAAACAATGTGAGATGCACACTCACCCTGAACTCTTGAAGAAGGGTCTAGGCCCTGGCCTGGATGAAATAACACCCTCCCTTAGGAAATGAGGGAATAATGGGGGATGGGGGGAGGGCACTGGAGGAGGGAAGGGAAAGGAGAGGGACCTAGAAATGACTTATGATGCAACCTTGTTTCTATTCTCAATTTAAACTTTAAAATAAAAAAATAAAATAATAATAAAAAACTAAAAAAAGAAAACTAGCGATACAACACTGTGTGAGAAACTATATGCATAACTTGTTGAAAACTAACAAAACAACTCTGTGTGAGAATCTATAAGCGATACTTCTTGAAAACCATCCATACAACACTGTGTGAGGAACTACATGCGTAACTTTTTGAAAACTAATGATACAACGCTGTGTGAGATTCTACACGTGTAACATATTGGAAACTAACGATACAACCCTGTGTGAGAATCTGAATGTGTAACTTCTTGAAAACTAACCATACAATGCTATGTGAGTATCTATTCATGTAACTTCTTCAAAACTAGCCTTATAAACTTGTGTGAGAAACTACATCTCTAACTTCTTGAAAACTAATGATACAATACTGTGTGGGATTCTACACGTGTACCTTATTGAAAACTAAGGATACAACTCTGTGTGAGAATCTACATGTGTACCATATTGAAACCTAATGATACAACACTGTATGAGAAACTACATGTGTAACTTATGGAAAACTAATGATATAACACTGCGTGAGAATCTACAAATGTAACTTCTTCAAAACTAGCCTTATAAACTTATGTGAGAAACTACATCTGTAACTTCTTGAAAACTAAGGTTACAATACTGTGTGAGAATTTATACGCATAACTACTTGAAAACTAGCGATGCAACACTGTGTGAGAAACTGCATGTGTAACTTCTTGAAAACAAATGATACAATGCTGTGTGAGAAACTACACAAATAACTTCTTGAAAACTAATGAAATAATTCTGTGTAAAAATCTATATTTGTAACTTCTTGAAAACTATCGATTCAACACTGTGTGAGAATCTACAAGTGTAACTTCATGAAATCAAATAATAAAACACTTATGAGAAAATACGTGTTTAATTTCTTGAAAACTAACGATACAACACTGTGTGAGAATCTATATTCGTAACTTCTTGAAAACAAACGATACAACACTGAGTTCGAAACTACACGCATAACTGCTTGAAAACTAACGAAACAACTCTGTGTGGGAAAATACATTAGTAAATTCTTGAAAACTAATGATACAACACAGTGTGAGAATCTACACGTGAAACATATACAAAACTAACGATACAACCCTGTGTGATAATCTACATGTGTAACTTCTTGAAAACAAACTATATAAAACTCTATGAGCAACTTCATGTGTAATTCCATGAAAAGCAAGGATACAACACTGTGTGAATATCTATATGTGTAACTTATTGAAAAATAACTGTACAAAACTTTATGCAAAACTCCATGTGTAACTACTAGAAATCTAACTGTTAGGGTTAGGGTTAGGGTTCTGGTTAGGTTTAGGGTTAGTGTTAGAGTTAGGTTTAGGGTTAGGGTTAGGTTTAGTGTAGGGTTAGCGTTAGTGTTATGTTTAGGGTTAGGGTCAGGGTTAGATTTAGCCTTAGGGTTAGGGTTATGATTCAGTTTAGGTTTAGTGTTAGGGTTAGAATTAGGGTTAAGTTTCGGGTTATGTTTAGGTTTAGGGTTGAGAACCTACATGTGTTACTTCTCACAAATTAATGATAAAACACTTTATGAGAAACTATTCGCTTAACTTCTTGAACACAAACGTTACAACCCTGTGTGAGAAACTGCATGGGAAAATGCTTGAAAACTAAGGATAAAACACTGAGTTCGAAACTACACGCAAACCTTCTTGAAAACTAACTAAATAACTCTCTGTGTGAAACTACATTATTAACATTTTGAAAACTACCGATACAACACTGTGTGAGAATCTACCTGGGTAACTTCTTGAAAATTAATATATAAATCTCTATGAGAACCTTCATGTGTAATTCCATGAAAAATAACGTTACAACACTGTGTGAGAATCTATACACAAAACTTATTGAAAACTAAGTGTACAAAACTCTTTGGAAAACTCCATGTGTTCTACTTGATACCTAAGAGTTAGGGTTAGTGTTAGGGTTAGGTTTAGTGTTAGGGTTGGGGTTAGGGTTAAGGTTAGGTTTGAGAATCTAAATGTGTAACTTCTTGAAAATTAATGTTAGAATACTGTATGAGAATCTATACAATTAACTTCTTGAAAACCAACGATACAACCCTGTTTGAGAAACTACGTGTGCATCTTATTGAAAACTAACGAAACAACACTGTATGCAAATCTTAAGCGATACCTCTTGAAAACCATCAATACAACACTGTGTGAGGAACTAAGTATGTAACTCCTTGAAAACTAGCAATAAAACACTGTGTGAGAAATTACATAAGTACCTACTTGAAAACTAAGGAAACAACTCTGTTTGAGATTCTACACATGTGCCTCATTGAAAATTAATGATAAAATGCTGTGTGAGAATCTATAGGTGTATCTTATTGAAAACTAATGATCCAACACTGTGTGAGAGTCTACCGGTATAAATTGTTGAAAACTAATGACACAACACTGTGTGCGATTATACACGTGTAACTTACTGAAAAGTAACGCTTCTACACTGTGTATAATCTACACGTGTAACTTCTTGAAAACTAACGATACAACGCTGTGTGAGAATCTACACGTGTAACTTATCGAAAACTGATGATACAGCACTGTGTGTATCTACACATGTACTGTATTGAAAACTAACGACACAATTCTGTTGTAGAATCTACAGGTGTAACTTATTGAAAACTAAAGATACAACACTGTGTAAGTATCTAAACGCGTAACTTATTGAAACCTAACCATACAACACAGTTTAAGAATCTACCCCTGTAACTTCCTGGAAACTATCAACACAACACTGTGTGAGAAACTACATGTGTAATTTCTTCAAAACTAATGATACAAGTCTGTGTGAGAAGCTACACATGTAACTTATTGAAAACTTACAATACAACACTGCATGAGAAACTACACGTGTACCTTCTTGAAATCTAACGATACAACACTGTGTGAGAATCTACACTTGTTACGTCTTCAAAACTAACGATACAACACTGTGTGAGTATCTACACGTGTATCTTTTTGAAAACTAATATATAATGCTTTTCGAGAATCTACACGTGTACCTTATTGAAAAATAACAATACAACACTATGTGAGAATCTACATGTTTAACTTATGGAAAACTAACGATATAACACTGTGTGAGTATCTACACATGTAACTTCTTCAAACTAGCCTTAAAACCTTATGTGACAAACTACATCTGTAAATTCTTGGAAAATATCGATACAACACTATGTGAGAAGCTAAATGTGTACCTTGTTGAAAACTAACAAACAATTCTGTGTGAGAATCTATAGGCTATATTTCTTGAAAACCATCAATACAACACTGTTTGAGGAAGTACATGTGTAAATTCTTGAAAACTAACGATACAACCCTGTGTGAGATTCTGCACGTGTACCTTATTGAAAACTAATGATACAACAATGTGTGCGAATCTACACGTGTACCTCATTGAAAACTAATAATACAATGCTGTGTGAGAATCTACAGGTGTAACTTACTGAAAACTAATGATGCAACGCCATGTGAGATTCTACACGTGTACCTTATTGATAACTAACGATACAATACTGAGTGAGAATGTATAAGCGTAACTACATGAAACTAGCGCTTCTGGCGGCCCTGCTTCTGGGCCTGTGTTCCAGTGCCTTGGTATCTCCTGGAAATTGCACAGAGCTTCCAATCTCAGCGGGAGCCAAACACCTGACAGTCCAGGACTTCTCTCCCACCAATGAGACTAGGAAAAAAGAGGATCCAGGGAGACCAGGGGAGGAGCTGTTCAGGTTTTGGGGGTCAGGTTCAACAGGCTCTGCTTCTGCACCTGTGTTCCAGTGCCTGGTGTTTGCCTGGGAACTGCACAGAGCTTCCAATCCCAGCAGGAGCCAAACACACCAGACTCCAGGACTTCACTCCCACCAACAAGACCAGGAAACCATAGGAGCCAGGGAGACCAGGGGACAGCTGTTCAGGTTTTGGGGGTCAGGTTCAACAGGATCTGCTTCTGGGCCTGTGTTCCAGTGCCTGGGGATCACCTGGGAACTGCACAGGGTTTCCAATCCTGGCAGGAGGCAAGCACCCCAGATTCCAGGGTTTCTCTCCCACCAATGAGACCAGGAAACCAGAGGAGCCAGGGAGACAAGGGGAACAGCTGTTCCGGTGGGATCAGGTACAACAGGATCCAGCAAATTGTCCAGGGGACCAGGTGAGAGGCTAAGTGCCCCAGATTCCTGTTCTTCTTCTCCACACATGGGACCAGAACGAGGACAAGGAATAGAAGAACTACCAGATTATTGGACTTGCTAGCACCCACCAAAAGGGAACTCTGGTCCCATAACCCCATATATGATACCACCAGACTCTAGAGACTCCACACCAGCAAGACTACAACATTCCAATGCAAACGAAGCAGAATAGAATGACCTTAATACCACTTTCATGAAAATGATAGAGGCCCTAAAAGAGGATACAGGAAAATCCCTCAAAGAAATGGAAGAACAAAACAAACCAAAAAATGCAAGAATTGGAAGAAAAAACAAACCAAAAAAGGCAGGAAATGGAGGAAGAAACATACCAAAAAAGGGCAGGAAGTGGAAGAGGAAACAAAGCAAAAAATGCAAGAAATGGAAGAAAAAAACAGAAAACGAAAAAAATGGAAGAAGAAACAAACCAAAAAATGCAGGAAATTGAAGAAGAAAAAAGCAAAAAATGCAAGAAATGAAAAAAAAACAAAATGGCTGAGAGGCACTTGAGGAAGTGCTCAACATCCTTAGCCATCCAGGAAATGCCAATCAAAACAACTCTTAGATACCTTCTCACTCCTGTCAGAATGGCTAAATTCAAAAACACCAACAACAATTTATGCTGGAGAGGATGTGGTGAAAGCAGAAAACTCCTCCATTGCTGGTGGGAGTGCCAACTTGTTCAGCCACTTTGGAAAACAGTATGGAGACTCCTCAGAAAAATGGGAGTAAACCTAACACAAGACCCCGCAACTCCATTATTAGGCATATATCCAAAATATGCCCATTCATACAACAAGGATGCCTGTTCCACTATGTTCATAGCAGCATTATTTGTAATTGCCAGAACATGGAAGCAACCTAGATGTCCCTCAACCGAAGAGTGGATAGAGATGAAGTTTTATATTTACACAATGGAGTACTTTTCAGCAAAAAAAAACAATGGAATCCTGAGATTTGCAGGCAAATGGATGACACTTGAAGAAACCATCCTGAGTGAGGTAACACAGTCACAAAAAGAGGAACATGGCATGTACTCTCTCATATATGGATTTTAGACATAGATCTGAGTGCCAGCCTACATTCCCATGGCCAGAGTGTCTGTGAAACAGAAACTTCATTCAGTTTCTGATGGAAGAAGAGGCAGACTCCCATGGCTAAGCACTGAGCTAAACTCATGAAAGCCAGTAACAGAGAGGCAGTACTGATGACCACACGGATAAAGACTGGGCTTATTTAACGCCCAGAATCAGCTGACCTGACAAAGGTTAACTTTTGAATCCCAGGAATCAGCCTGGGAATCCAGCATGGGACTGATCAAGACCCCCTGAATGTGGGTGTCAGTGAGGAGGCCTAGGTAATTTATTGAGCCTTGGACAGTAGATCAGTACTCATCCCGAGTATACACAGTGACTTTGGTCTCCCATCAAACAATGTGAGATGCACTCTCACGCTGAACTCTTGAAGAAGGTGCTAGGCCCTGCCCTGGATGAAATAACACCCCCCTAAGGAAATGAGGGAATAATGGGGTATTGGGGGGAGGGCATTGGAGGAGGGAAGGGAAAGAGAGAGGGACCTGGAACTGACTTATGAAGCAACCTTGTTTCTAATCTAAATTTAAACTTTAAAATAAATAAAAAATTATAAAAAAAGAACTAAAAAAGAAACCTAACGATACAACACTGTGTGAGAAACTACATGTGAAACTTATGGAAAACTAACGATATAACAGTGTGTGAGAATCTACACATTTAACTTCTTCAAAACTAGCCTTAACCTTGTGTGAGGAACTATCTCTGTAACTTCTTGGAAACTATCGATACAACACTTTGTGAGAAACTAAATGCGTAACTTGTTGAAAACTAACAAAACAACTCTGTGTGAGAATCTATAAGTGATACTTCTTGAAAACTATGAATACAACACTGTGTGAGGAACTACATGCATAACTTCTTGAAAACTAATGATACAACGCTGTGTGAAATTCTACATGTATACCTTATTGAAAACTAACGATACAATACTGTGTGATAAACTGCAAGTGTAACTTCTTGAAAACAAATGATAGAACACTTTTGAGAAAATACGTTTTTAATTTCTTTAAATCTAACGATACAACACTGTGTGAGAATCTATATTAGTAACTAACGAAATAATTCTGTGGGAGAAACTACATTAGTAACTTCTTGAAAACTAATGATACAACACTGTGTGGGATTCCTCACATGTACCTTATTGAAAACTAATGATACAACGCTGTGTGAGAATTTACATGTGTACCATTTTGAAAACTAATGATACAACACTGTGTGAGAAACTACATATGAAACTTATGGAAAACTAACGATATAAAACTGTGTGAGAATCTACACATGTAACTTCTTCAAAACTAGCCTGATAAACTTGTGTGAGATGCAACATCTGTAACATCTTGAAAACTAACGATACAATACTGTGTGAGAATCTATAAGCATATCTACTTGAAAACTAGCGATGCAACTCTGTGTGAGAAACTGCATGTGTAACTTCTTGAAAACAAATATACAAGGCTGTGTGAGAAACTACACGCATAACTTCTTGAAAACAAATTTAATAATTCTGTGTAAAAATCTATATTCGTAACTTCTTGAAAACTGTCGATACAACACTGTGTGTGAATCTACAAGTGTAACTTCTTGAAAACAAATGATACAACACTTATGAGAAAATACGTGTTTAATTTCTTGAAAACTAACGATACAACACTGTGTGACAATCTATATCAGTAACTTCTCGAAAAAAACGATACAAAACTGAGTTTGAAACTACACGCATAACTGCTTGAAAACTAACGAAATGACTCTCTGAGGGAAAATGCATTAGTAACTTCTTGAAAACAAATGATACAACACTGTGTGAAAATCTACAAGGGTAACTTATTGAAAACTAACGATGCAACCCTGTGTGAGAATCCACACGTTTAACTTCTTGAAAACAAACCATACAATACTGTGTTAGTAATTATGTGTTTAACTTTTTGAAAATAAACCATACAACACTGACTGAGAAACTACGTGTTTATCTTTTTGAAAACAAACCATACAACACTGTGTGAGTATCTATATTCGAAAATTCTTGAAAACTAACGATACAACACTGTGTGAGAAACTATGTGTGTAACATCTTGAAAACTAATGATACAACACTGTGTGAGACTCTACATGTGTATATTATGGAAAATTAACAATACAACACTGTGTGAGAATCTACACGAGTAACATATTGAAACTAATGATACAACCCTGTGTGAGAATCTACAAGTGTAAGTTCTTGAAAACAAACCATACAACACTGTGTGAAAAACTACGTGTTTAACTTCTTGAAAACTAACTATACAACATTGTGTGAGAATATATATTGTAACTTCTAGAAAACTAATGATACAACACTAAGTTCGAATCTACACGCCTAAATTCTTGAAAACTAATGAAATAATTCTGTGGGAGAAACTACTTTATTAACCTCTTGAAAACAAATGATACAACACTGTGTGAGAATGTATGTTTGTAACTTCTTGAAAACTAACGATACAACACTGACTTTGACACTACACGCAGAAAATCTTGAAAACTAACGAAATAATAGTGTGTGAGAACCTACATTAGAAACTTCTTGAAAACTATCGATACAAAACTGTGTTAGAAACTACGTGTGTAATTTCTTGAAAACTAAAAAAATAACCATTTGTGTGAGAAAGTACATTACTAGCTTTTTGAAAAGTAACAATACAACAATGATTTCAAACTAAGCATAACTTCTTGAAAACTAACGATACAACACTGTGTGAGAAACTATGTGTGTAATTTCTTGATAACTAATACAACACTGTGTAAGAACCTACATGAGTATCTCATTGAAAATTAAGGATACAACACTGTGTGAGAATCTAAACGCGTAACTTCTTGAAAACTAACGATACAACACTGTGTTCGAATCTACACGCATAACTTCTGGAAAACTACTGAAACAAATCTGTGTGAGAAACTACATTAGTAACTTCTTGAAAACTAATGATACAACAGTGTGTGAGAATCTACATGTGTATCTTATTAAAAACTAACAATACAGCACAGTGTTAGAAACAACATGTGTAAGTTTTTGAAAACACACGATACAACACTGTGTTAGAATCTGCACATATATCTTATTCAAAAATAACGATACAGCACAGTTTTAGAAACTACATGTGTAAGTCCTGGAAAACAAATGATACAACACTGTGTGAGAATCTACTCGTGTAACTAATTGAAAACTAATGATACAACGTTGTGTGAGAATCTATAAGTCATATTTCTTGAAAACTAACGATACAACACTGCGTTAGAATCTATAAGCGTAACTCCTTTAAAAATAATGGTACAACACTGTGTGACAATCTGCATGCGTAACTTCTTGTAAACAAAGTATATAAAATTCTATGAGAAAGTTCATGCGTAATTCCATGAAAATTAATGATACAACACTGTGTGAGAAACTATAAGTGTAACTTATTGAAAACTAATTGTACAAAACTCTACATAAAACTCCAGGCATACCTACTTTTAACCTAACTGGTAGGGTTAGGTTTAGGGTTAGGGTTAGTGTTAGGTTTAGGTTTAGGGTTAGTGTTAGTGTTAGGATTAGGGTTACTGTAGGGCTAGGGTTAGGGTTAGGGTTAGGGTTGGATTAGTTTTAGGGTTTGGGTTGAGAACCAACATGTGTAACTTCTCGAAAATTAACAATAGTACACTGTTTGAGAATCTATACGTTTAAATTCATGAAAACCAACGACACTACCCTGTGTGAGAAACTACATTCGAAACTGCTTGAAAACTAACGATACAACACTGTGTGAAAATCTACATGTGTAACTATTTGAAAACAAACGATAAAACACTGTGTGAGAAACTCCATGCCTAACTGCTTGATAACTAACAATACAACACTGTCTGAGAATCTATAAGCATAACTTCTTGAAAACTAATGACAAAACGCTGTGTGAGAATCTACACGTGTATCTTCTTGAAAATTAACGATACAACACTGTGTCAGAATCTACACGTTTAACTTATTGAAAAATAACGATATAGCACTGTGTTAAAACTACATGCGTATGTTCTTGAAAACAACCGATACAGCACTGTGTGAGAAACTCCATGTTTAACATCTTGAAAACTAAAGATAAAACACTGTGAGAGGATCTATATTCCTAACTTCTTGAAAACTAACGATACAACATTTACTTACAAACTACACACATATCGTTTTGAAAACTAATGAAATAACTCTGTGTGAGAAACAACAATAATAACTTCTTGAAACTAACGATACAACCTTCTGTGAGAATCTACAAGTGTAACTTCTTGTAAACGAATGATACAACACTGTGTGAGAATCTATAAGCATAACTTCTTCAAAATTCACGGAACAACACTGTGTGATAATCAACGTGCGTAACTACTTGAAAACAAACTATATGAAATTCTATGAGAAACTTCATGCGTAATTCCTTGAAAAGTAACGATACAACACTGTGTGAGAATCTACAAGTGTAACTTCTTGAAAACTAACGATACAATATTGTTTGAGAATCTACACGTGTATCTTACTGAATTATTAACGATACAACACTGTGTGAGAATCTGCAAGTGTAACTTATTCAAAACTAATGATACAGTCCAGTATTAGAAATTATATACGTAAGTTTTTAAACACAAACGATACAACACATTGTGAAAATCTATTCCTGTAACTTATAGAAAACTAATGATACAAAACTGTGTGAGAATCTATATTCGTTACTTCTTGAAAACTAACCATACAACACTGAGTTCGAAACTATACACATAACTTCTTGAAAATTAACGAAATAATTCTGTGGGAGAAACTACATTAGTAACTTCTTGAAAACTAATGATACAACACTGTGTGAGAATCTACACGTGTATCTTATTGAAAATTAACGATACAACACTGTGTGAGAATCAACACCTGTAACTTATTGAAAACTATCAATGAGAGCCTGTGTGAGATTCTACAAGTTTAACTTCTTGAAAACAAAGCAAACAACACTGTGTGAGTATCTATATTCGAAACTCCTTGAAAATTAACGATACAACACTGTGTGAGAAACTATGTGTGTAACTTCTTGAAAACTAACGATACAACACTGTGTGAGAATCTACATGAATATCTTATTGAAAATTAAGGATAAAACACTGTGTGAGAATCTACAAGTGTACCTTCTTGAAAACAATCCATACAACACTGTGTGAGAAACTATGTGTGTAACTTCTGGAAAACTAATGATACAACACTGTTTGAGATTCTTCACGTGTATGTTATTGAAAACTAAATATACAGCACAGTGTTACAAACTTCATGGGTAAGTTCTTGAAAACAAACAATACAACCCTGTGTGATAAAGTACATGTGTAATTTCTTGAAAACTAATGACACAACACTGAGTTCCAAAATACACACTCCTTCTTGAAAACTAACAAAATAACTCTGTGTGAGAAACTACATTAGTATCTTCTTGAAGTCTAATGATACAACACTGTGTGAGAACATACACGTGTATCTTATTGAAAAATAACGATACAACACTGTGTGACAAACTTCGTGTTTAACTTCTTGAAATCAAATGATACAACACTGTGAGAAACTACGTGTTTAAATTATTGAAAAATATCTATACAACAGTGTTTGAAAATCTATATTTGTAACTTCTTGAAAACTAACAATTAATGATACAACACTGTCTGAGAATCTACTCTTGTAACTTATTCAAAACTAAGATACAATACAGTGTTAGAAACTACATGCAAAAGTTCTTGAAAATAAACGATAAACACTATGTGAGAATCTACAAGTGTAACTTCTTGTAAATGAATGGTACAACACTGTGAGAGTATCAATAAGTGTAACTTTTTGAAAACTAATGGTACAATACTGTGTGAAAATCAACGTGCATAACTACTTGAAAACAAACTACATACAACTCTATGAGAAACTTCATGCTTAATTCCATGAAAAGTAACTATACAAAAATTTGTGAGAATCTGTAAGCTTAACTTATTGAAAACTAACTGTACAAACCTCTATGCAAAACTCCAGGCATAACTACATGAAACCTAACTGGTAGGATCAGGGTTAGGGTTAGGGTTAGTGTTACGGTAATGTTTAGGGCTAGTGCTAGGGTTAGTGTTAGAGTTAGGGTTAGGGTTAGGGTTGGGGTAGAGTTAGGGTTAGAGTTAGAGTTGTGTTAGGGTTACGGTTAGGGTTGAAAACCAAATGTGTAACTTCTTGAAAATTAATGATAGAACGCTTTTTGAGAATCGAAATG
Organism: Mesocricetus auratus; assembly: GCF_017639785.1. NCBI lineage: Eukaryota > Metazoa > Chordata > Mammalia > Rodentia > Cricetidae > Mesocricetus > Mesocricetus auratus. Next base: position 22,663 of record NW_024430012.1, read on the forward strand.
CTTAACTTCTTGAAAACCAACGATATAACCCTGTGTGAGAAACTATATATGAAACTGCTTTAAAACTAACGAAACAACACTGTGTAAGAATTTTCATGCGTAACTTCTTGAAAACAAATGATACAAATCTGTGTTAGAAACTACATGCGTAAGTTCTTGAAAATTAACGATACAATGCTGTGTAAGAATCTGCACGTATATCTTATTGAAAAATAACAATACAGCACAGTGTTGGAAACTACATGCATAAGTTCTTGAAAACTAACAATACAACGCTGTGTGAGAATCTACAAGTGATATTTCTTCAAAACTAACGATACAACACTGTTAGAATCTATAGGGTAACTTCTTTAAAATTAAGGGTACAACACTGTGTGATAAACTACATGTGTAACTTCTTTTAAACAATCTATATAAAACTCTATGAGAAAGTTCATGCATAATTCCATGAAAAGTAAAGATACAATACTGTGTGAGAATCTATACGTGTAAATTATTGAAAACTAATTGTACAAAACTCTATGTAAAACTACATGCGAACCTATTTGAATCCTAACTGGTAGGGTTAGGTTTAGTGCTATGGTTAGTGTTAGGGTTAGGTTTAGTTTTAGAGTTACGGTTAGTTTTAGGGTTAGGGTTAGGTTTAGAGTTAGGGTTATTATTAGGGTTATGGTAGGGTTAAGGTTGGGGTTAGGATTAGGGTTGATTAGGGTTATGGTTTGGGTTGAGAACCTACATGTGTAACTTCTCGAAAATTAACAATAGAACACTGTTTGAGAATCTATATGCTTAACTTCTTGAAAACTAACGACACAACCTTGTGTGAATATCTACAAGTGTAACTTCTTGAAAATAAACGATATAACACCTTGTGAGTATCTACAAGCTTAACATCTTGAAAACAAATGATACCACACTGTACGAGAATCTACAAGTGTATCTTACTGAAAAGTAATGATAAAAGAGTGGTTGAGAATCTACACGTGTAACTTATTGAAAACTAACGACACAACACTGTTTGAGAAACTACATGTTTACCTTACTGAATACTAACAATACAACACTGTGTGAGAAACTATATTAGTAGCTTCTTGAAAACTAATGAAAAACACTGTGTTAGAATCTCCAAATATAATTAATGAAAACTAATGAAATAATTTTGTGTGAGAAATTACAATTGTAACTTTTGAAAATACCTATACAACACTGTGTGAGAATCTACACACATAACTTCTTGAAAACTAATGAAATAACACTGTGCTAGAAACTACATTAATATCTACATGAAAACTAATGAAACAACACTGTGGGCAAATCTACACGTGTACCTTATTGAAAACTAACAATCCAAACCTGTTGAGAATCTACAAGTGTAACTTCTTGAAAACAAACGATACAACACTGTGTGAGAAACTACGTGTTTAACTTCTTGAAAACTAATGATACAATACTGAGTTCGAAACTACACGTATAACTTATTGAAAACAAATGAAATTACTCTGTGTGAGAAACTACAATATTAACTTCTTGAAACTAACGATACAACACTGTGTGAGAATCTACACGTGTAACGTATTGAAAACTAACGATCCAATCACTGTGTGAAAATCTACAAGTGTAACTTCTTGAAAACAAACAATACAACACTGTGTGATAAACTACATGTTTAACTTCTTGAAAACTAAGGATACAACACTGAGTTTGAAACTACACGTGTAACTTATTGAAAACTAATGAAATAAGTGTGTATGAGAAACTACAATAGTAACTTCCAGAAACTAACGACACAACACTGTGTTAGAAATGTCATTTACAACTTCTTGAAAACAAAAGCTACAACACTGTGAGAAATTATATGTGTAACTTCTTGGAAACTAACGATACAATACTGTGTGAGAAACTACAATAGTAACTTCTTGAAACTAATGATACAACACTGTGATAAACTACATGTTTAACTTCTTGAAAACTAATGATGCACACTGAGTTCAAAACTACATGCATAACTTATTGAAAACTAAAGAAATAACTCTGTGTGAGTAACTACATTATTAACTTCTTGAAAACTAACGATACAACACTGTGTGAGATCTACATGTGTAACTTCTTGAAGACAAACAATACAAAACTGCCTGAGAAACTACGTGTTTAACTTCTTGAAAACTAACGATACAACACTTTGTGAGAATCTACAATTGTAACTTCTTGAAAACAAACCACACAGTACTGGGAGAGAAACTACATTGTTAACTTCTTGAAAATTAACGATACAAAACTGTGTGAGAATCTACTAAGTGTAATTTCTTGAAAACAAAACACAATATACTTTGTGAGATACAATGTGTGTAAGTTCTTGAAAACTAATGATATAAACTGTGTGAGAAACTACACGTGTAACTTCTTGAAACCAAACCACACAAAACTGTGTGGGAAAATATGTATTTAACTTATTGAAAACTAACGATACAACACTGTGTGAGAATCTATATTCGTAACTTCTTGAACACTAACGATACAACACTGTGTGAGAACCTATAAGTGTAACTTATTGAAAACTAATGATACAACCCTGTGTGAGAATCTATATTCATAACTTCTTGAAAACTAATGATACAACACTTTCTGTGAATCTACACGTGTATCTTATGGAAAATTAATGATACAACACTGTGTGAGATTCTACACGTGAAACTTCTAAACGAACGATACAACATTGTTTGAGAAACTACATGTTTAACTTCTTGAAAACTAATGATACAACGCTGTGTGAGTATCTATATTTGTTTCTTCTGGAAAACTAACGATAATACACTGAGATCGAAACTACAGGCATAACTTCTTGAAAACTAATGAAATAACTCTGTGTAAGTAACCACATTAGTAAATTCCTAAAAACTAAGGATACAACACTTGGTGAGAAGCTACACATGTATCTTATTGAAATTTTACGATACAACATTTTGTGAGAATCTACACGTGTAAATTTTTGAATCCTAAGGATACAACAAGTGTTAGAAACTTCATGCTTATGTTCTTGACAACAAATGATATTACACTGTGTGAGAAACTATGTGTGCAACTTCTTGAAAACTCTGTGTGAGAATCTATGTTCGTAACTTCTTGGGAACAAATGATACAACACAGAGTAAGAAAATACACACATAACTTCTTGGAAACTAATGAAATAACTCTGTTTGAGAAACTAAATTAGTACCTTCTTTAAAACTAACGAAACAACACTGTGTGACAAACTATGTGTCTAAATCCTTGTGAAAGAACTACGTGTGTAATTCCTTGAAAACTAATGATACAACTCTGTGTAAGAATCTATGTTTGTAACTTCATGAAAACTAACGATACAACACAGAGTTTGAAACTACACGCATGACTTCTTGAAACTAACAAAATAACTCTGTGTGAAAAACTACATTAGTTTCTTCTTCAAAACTAACGACACAACAATTTGTGAGAACCTACATGTGTATCTTATTGAAAACTAATGATACAACACTGAGGTCGATACTTCATGCATACTTTCTTGGAAACGAATGAAATAACTCTGTGTGAGAAACTACATTACTAACTTCTTGAAAACTTGCAATAAAACACTTTTTGAGAATCTACACATGTATCTTATTGAAAATTAACATACAACACTGTGTGAGAATCTTCACGAGTAACTTATTAAAAACTAACGATACAGCACAGTGTTAGAAACTACATGCATAAGTTCTTGAAAACAAACGACACAACACTTTGTGAGAAATACGTGTGTAACTTCTTGAAAACTAACAATACAAGTCTGTGTGAGAATCAATGTTCATAACTTCTTGCAAACATATGAGAGAACACTGCGTTGGAAACTACACGCATATCTTCTTGGAAACTAATGAAATAACCCTGTGTGAGAAACTACATTAGTAACTTTTTGAAAAGTAATGATAAAACACGGTGTGAGAATCTATATTCGTAACTTCTTGAAAACTAATGATACAACACTGTGTGAGAAAATACGTGTATAACTTCTTGATAACTAAGGATACTACACTGAGTTCGAAACTACACGCATAACTTCTTGAAATCTAATGAAATAACTCTGTGTGAATAACTACATTAGTAACTTCTTGAAAACTAATGATACAATACAGTGTGAGAATCTGTATCAGTAACTCCTAATGATACGACACTGTGTGAGAATCTATAAGAGTAACTTCTTGAAAAGTAATTATACAATGCTGTGTAACAAAATACATGGGTAACTTCTTGAAAATTAACTAGAGAACACACTATGAGAAACTACATGCATATCTTCTTGAAAACTAATGACACAACCCTGTGTAAGAATCTACATGTGTAACTTCTTGAAAACTAATGATACTACACTTTGTGATAATCTACATGCGTAAATTCTTGAAAAAACTATATAAATCTCTATGAGAAACTTCATGCGTAATTCCGTGAAAAGTAATGATACAACACTGTGTGAGAATCTATAAGTGTATCGTACAGAAAATTAACGATACAACACTGTGTGAGAACCTACACGTGTAACATTGAAAACTAACTGTACAAAACTCTATGCACAACTCAGGCGTAACTACTTGAAACCTAATTGGTAGGGTTAGGGTTTGTGTTAGGTTTGGATTAGGGTTATGTTTAGTGTTAGGTTTCAGTTTAGGGTTAGACTTGGGTTAGGGTTAGGGTTGAGAACCTACATGTGTAATTTCTGGAAAATTAACGATAGGACACTGTTTGAGAGTCTATATGCTTTACTTCTTGAAAACCAATGATTCAACCCTGTGTGAGAAACTACATGCAAAACTGCTTTAATATTAATGATACATCACAGTGTGAGAATATTCATCTTAACTGCTTGAAAACAATCTATACAACACTGTCTGAGAATCTATATAGGTAAATTCTTGAAAACTAACGATACAACACTGTGTGAGAATCTAAAAGCATAATGTCTTGAAATCAAAATATACAACGCTGTGTGAGAATCTATAAGCGTAACTTCTTGAAAATTAACGATACAACGCTGTGTGAGAAACAACATTAGTATTTTCTTGAAAATTAACTATAGAATAATCTATGAGAAACTACATGCATATCTTCTTGAAATCTAACGACACAACCCTTTTGTGGGACTCTACAACTGTAACTTCTTGAAAACTAACGATACAACACTGTGTGAGAATCTACAAGTGTAACTTATTGAAAACTAATGATACAACACTCTGTAAGAATGTACATGTGTGACAAACTACATGGTAACTTCTTAATAATTAACTATAGAACACTCTATGAGAATCTACATGCATACCTTCTTGAAAACTAACGACTCAACCCTGTGTGAGAATCTACAATGTAACTTCTTGAAAACTAACGATACAACACTGTGTGAGAATCTACAAGTGTAACTTATTGAAAACTAATGATACTACACTCTGTAAGAATGTACACGTGAAACATATTGAAAACTAATGATACCTTGTTTCTTGCCACATTGCTGTAGGATTTTATCAGCTCTAGGAGTTCCCTTGCGGAGATTTTCAGGTCACTTATGTAAACTATCATATCATCTGCAAATACTGAAAGTTTGACTTCTTCTTTTCCTATTTGTATCCACTTCATCAACTTTTGTTGTCTTATTGCTTTAGCTAGAACTTCAAGTACAATTTTGAAGAGATATGGAGAGAGTGGACAGCCTTTTCTTGTTCCTGATTTTAGAGGAATTGCTTTGAGTTTCTCTCCATTTAGTTTGATGTTATCTGTTGGTTTACAGTATATTGCTTTTATTATATTCAGGTATTTTCCTGTTATCCCTGATCTCTTTAGGACCATTATCATAAAGGGGTGCTGGATTTTGTCAAAGGCATTTTCAGCATCTAGTGAGATGATCATGTGGTTTTTCTTTCTAATTTGTTTATATGGTGGATTACATTGATAGATTTTCTAATGTTGAACATCCCTGCATTCCTGGGATGAAGCCTACTTGATCATGCTGGATGATTTTTCTGATGTGTTCTTGAAATGTTTTGCAAGTATTTTATTGAGTATTTTTGCATCAATGTTCATGAGGGAAATTGGTCTATAGTTCACTTTATTGGTTGTGTCTTTGTGTGGCTTGGGTACAAGGTAATTGTAAAGTCAGTGGCCCTATTATATACAGATGATGAAGTGACTGAGAAAGAATTCAGAGAAACATCACCCTTTACAATAGCCATAAACAGCATCAAATATCTGGGGATAATGTTAACCAAGGAAGTGAAACACTTGTATATCAAGAACATTGAGTCTTTAAATACAGAAATCAAAGAGGATACCAGAAAATGGAAAGATCTCCCATGCTCTTGGATTGGTAGGATCAACATACTAAAAATGGCAATCTTGCCAAAAGCAGTCTACAGATTCAATGTAATCCCTATCAAAATTCCATCGCAATTCTTCAAGGACATGGAAAGAATATTAATCAACATTATATGGAAAAACAAAAGGCCCAGGATAGCCAAAAGAACCCTATACAATAAAAGAACTTCAGAAGGCATCGCCATACCTGACTTCAAGCTCTATTATAGAGCTATAGTCCTGAAAACAGCTTGGTATTGGCACAAAAATAGGCAGGTAGACCAATGGAAACGAACTGAAAACCCTGATTTTAATCCACACACCTATGAACACATGATTTTTGACAAAGAAGCTAAAACTATACAATGGAAAAAAGAAAGCATCTTCACCAAATGGTGCTGGCATAACTGGGTACTGGTATGCAGAAGAGTGCAGATAGATCCATATTTATTGCCTTGTACAAAATTTAAGTCCAAATGGATCAAAGATCTCAAGATAAATCCAGCCACACTGAAACTTTTAGAAGAGAACGTGGGAAATACTCTTCAATGAGATGGTACAGGAGACCACTTCATAAACATAATACCAGTGGCCCAAACACTGAGATCGACAATTAACAAATGGGACCTCCTGAAACTAAAAGTCTTCTGTAAGGCAAAGGACACAGTCAACAAGACAAAAAGGCAGTCCACAGAATGGGAAAAGATATTCACTAACCCCACATCTGACAGAGGGCTAATCTCCAATATTTACAAAGAATTCAAGAAGCAAGTCTCCAAAACACCAAAGGATACAATTAAAAGGTGGGGTACAGAACTAAATAGAGAATTCTCAATAGAGGAGGCTAAAATGGCCAAGAGACTCTTAAGAAAGTGCTCAACATCCTTAGCCATCAGGGAAATGCAAATCAAAACAACTCTGAGTTACCATCTTACTCCTGTCAGAATGGCTAAAATCAAAAACACCGAAGACAATTTATGCTGGAGAGGATGTGGAGAGAGTGGAACACTCCTCCACTGCTGGTGGGAGTGCCAACTCGTACAGCCACTTTGGAAATCAGTATGGAGATTCCTCAGGAAATGGGAATTAATCTACCACAAGACCCAGCTATTCCACTCTTAGGCATTTATCCAAAGGAGGCAAATTCATACAACAAGGGCATCTGCTCAGATATGTTCACAGCAGCATTATTTGTAATAGCCAGAACCTGGAAGCAACCTAGATGACGCTCAACTGAAGAGTGGTTAGAGAAATTGTGGTACATTTACACAATGGAGTATTACTCAGGAGAAAAAAACAATGGAATCTTGAAATTCGCAGGTAAACGGATAGCACTGGAAGAAACCATCCTGAGTGAGGTAACCCAGTCGCAAAAAGACAAACATGGTATATCCTCACTCATATATGGATTTCAGACATGGATCAGGAGAGTGCCAGTCTGCACTTCCAATGATAGAAAGTCTGGGAATCAGGAAAGAACCTAAAAGGTATGCATAGTACCCAAGAGAAGAAGATTGAAACAAGATCCTCTGAATGGATGGGGAACACGGCAAGGGGTGGGGGAGTGTGAGCTGGGAAGAAGAGAGGGAGCGAAGAGGAAGAGAGAGTAGGTAATGGGGGAACAGGAAGGTTGAGTGTGGGGGTAGAATAGGGGGAAGAGGTAATCATAGGTTAGAAGACAGATCAGGCACCAGAGTGACCTCTAGTGATCTAAAGGGATGACACCAATTGGCAAGCTAAGTTATAGTGGAGAGACCACCTCGAATGCCCATTCCTGATAATGAACTTGATGTCTATAACCATCTGGGGGTCTTCATCCAGTGACTGATGGAAGCAGAAGCAAACACCCACATTTAAACACTGAACTGAACCCAAGAAACCCAGTGACAGAGAGAGAAGAGTGATAAGCAAATAGGCAAAGAATGGCCTGGCAAAGACAGCAGAGACAGCTGATCTGAAAAGGGGAGAGCTCTTGGACACCAGACCGACAGCGGGGAGGCCAGTATGGGACTGATCTGGACTCCCCGAATGGGAGTGTCAGTGAGATGGCCTGGGCAACCTATAGGGCCCTGAGCAATGAATCAGTGTCTATCCCTGGAATACAAATCGTGTGCCCATAGCAAAAAGAGGGATGCTATTAGCCTGGACTCTTAGGGGAGTGCCTGGACCCTACCCTGAGTGAAATGACAGATTCTAGATATCCCCTATGTGGAAGGAATTGGCAATAGGGTGGGGGCCGGGGAGGAATGGGAGGGTGTGGGAGGAGGGGAGGGAGAGGGAACTGGGATTGACATGTAAAACAAGCTATTTAAAATTAAAACAGAAATAAATCACAAACATGCAAAAAAAGAAAATTAACAATACAACACTGTGAGAGAATCTTCAAGTGTAACTTCTTGAAAAGAAACCATACAACACTGTGTGATAAACTATGTGTTTACCTTCTTGAAAACTAAAAATGCAACACTGTGTGAGAAACTACATTATTAATTTCTTGAAAACTAACGATACAACACTGTGTGGGAATCTACACGTGTAACATATTCAAAACTAATGATACAACCCTGTGTGAGAATCTACAAGGGTAAGTTCTTGAAAAGAAACCATACAACACTGCGGGAGAAACTACGTGGCTAACTTCTTGAACAATAACTATAAAACACTGTGTGAGAATCTAAATTCATAACTTCTTGAAAACTAATGATATAAAACTGAGTTCGAAACTAAACGCATAACTTCTTGAAAACTAATGAAATAACTCTGAGTGAGAAACTACATTAGTAACTTCTTGAAAATTAACAATACAACAATGTGTGAGCATCTACTTGTGTAACTTAATCAAAACTAACGATACAGCAAAGTGTTAGAAACTACATGCGTAAGATCTTGAAAACAAACGATACAAACCTGTGTGAGAATCTACAAGTGTAACTTCTTGAAAACTAATGATACAACACTGTGTGATAATCTACATGTGTAACTTTTTGAAAACTAACTGTACAAAACTCTATGCAAAACTCCAGGGGTAACTACTTGAAACCTAACTGTTAGGGTTAGGGTTAGGTTTAGGGTTAGGTTTAGAGTTAGGATTAGGGTTAGGTTTAGGTTGAGGGTAGAGTTAGGTTTAGGTTTAGGGTTAGGGTTGGGTTAGAATTAGGGTTAGGGTTGAGAACCTACATGTGTAACTTCTCGAAAATTAACGATAGAACAGTGTTTGAGAATCTGTACGCTTTACTTCTTGAAAACAAACGATACAACTCTGTGTGAGAAACTGAAAGTGAGTAAGCTTGAAAATTAATGATACAACACTGAGTTCGAAACTGCACGCATAACTTCTTGAAAACTAACAAAATAACTGTGTGAGAAACTACATTAGTAACTTCTTGAAAATTAACGATACAACACTGTGTGAGAATCTACACGTGTAACATATTGAAAACTAAATTACAATCTTGTGTGAGAATCTACAAGTGTAACTTCTTGAAAACAAACGATACAAAACTGTGTGAGAAACTATGTGTGTAACTTCGTAAAAACTAACGGTACAACACTGGGAGAATCTTCACGTGTATCTTATTGAAAATTAACGATACAACACTGTGCTAGAAACTAGACGTGTAACTTATTGAAAACTAACGATACTGCACAATGTGATAAACTACATGTGTAATCTCTTGAAAACAAACGATACAACACTGTGTTAGAAACTTCATGTGTAACTTTTTGAAAACTAACGATATAACACTCTGTGAGAATCTAGAAGCGCAACTTCTTGAAAACTAAAGCAAAAACGCTGTCTGAGAGACTAGACACATTTCGTCTTGAAAACTAATGAAATAAATCTGTGTGAGAAACTACATTAGTAACTTCGTGAACACTAACCATACAAAATTCTATGAGAATCTATCAGTGTAACTTCTTGAAAACTAACTATACAAAGCTGTGAGAGAAACTACATTGGTATCTTCTTGCAAATTAACTATAGAATACTCTATACTACATGCATAACTTCTTGAAAACTAACGACACAACCCTGTGTGGGAATCTACAAATGTAACTTCTTGAAAACAAATGATACAACACTGTGTGAGAATCCAAAAGCATCACTTCTGGAAAATTAACAATACATCACTGTGTGAGAATCTACACATGTACCTTATTGAAAATTAATGAAACAACACAGTGTGAAATCTAAACCTGTAACTTCTTGAAAACTAACGACACAAAACAGAGTTCAAAACTAAATGCATAACTGCTTGAAAACAAATGAAATAACTCTGTGGGAGAAGCTACAATAGTATCTTCTTGAAACTAACAAAACAAAACTATGTGATAATCTACATGCATGACTTCTTGAAAACAAACTATATAAAACTCTATAAGAAAGTTCATGAAAAGTAATGATATAACACTGTGTGAATCTACACCTGTGTCTTATTGAAAATTAATGATACAACACTATGTGTGTATCTACACGTGTAACTTATTGTAAACTAATGATAAAACCCTGTGTGAGAATCTACAAGTGTAACTTCTAGAAAACAAATGATATCACTCTGTGTGAGAAACTACATGTTTAATTCTTGAAAACTAATGAGAAAACACTTGGTGAGAATCTATATTCGTAACATCTTTAAAACTAACAATACAACACTGAGTTTGAAACTACACGTAAAATTTCTTGAGAACTAATGTAATAACTCTGTGTGAGATACTAAATTAGTAACTTCTTGAAAACTAACAATACAACACTGTGTGACAATCTACATGTATAACTTATTGAAAACTAATGATACAGCACAGTGTTAGAAACTACATGGGTAAGTTCTTGAAAACAAATGATACAACACAGTGTGAGATACTACATGTGTAACTTCTTGAAATCTAACTATACAACTCTGTGTGAGAATCTATATTCGTAACTTCTTGAAAACTAACGATACATCACGAAACTACACGCATAACTTCTTGAAGACAATCTAAATAACACTGTGTGAGAAACTACATTACTAACTTCTTGAAAACAGACGATACAACACTGTGTGAGAATCTACATGTTTATCTTATTGAAAATTAAGGATACAACACTGTGTGAGTATCTACAGGTGTAACTTATTGAAAACTAATGATACAACCCTGAATGAGAATCTCCAAGTGTATCTTCTTGAAAACAAGGCATACAACACTGTGTGAAAATCTATATTCGTAACTTCTTGAAAACTAAAGATACAACACTGAGTTTGAAACTACACGCAAAACTTCTTGAAAACTAATGAAATAACTCTGAGAAACTACATTAGTAACTTCTTGATAACTAACGATACAACACTGTGTGAGAATCTACACATGTAACTTATTGAAAACTAACGATACAGCACAGTGTTAGAAACAACATGCTTAAGTTCTTGGTGTGAGAAACTACATTAGTAACTTCTTGTAAACTAACGATACAACACTGAGTTCGAAACTACAAGCATAACTTCTTGAAAACTAACAAAATGACTCTATGTGAGAAAATACATTAGTAACTACATGAAAACTACCGATACAACACTGTGTGAGTATCTACACATGAAACTTATTGAAAACTAACGTTACAACCCTGTGTGAGAATCTACAAGTGTAACTTCTTGAAAACTAACGATACAAATCTGTGTGAGAATCTATACGCGTAACTTCTTGAAAATTAACCATACAACACTGTGTCATAATCTACATCCGTAACTTCTTGAAAACAAACAATATAAAACTCTATGAGAAACTTCATTCGTAATTACATGAAAAGTAATGATAAAACACTGTGTGAGAATCTACATTAGTTTCTTCTTCAAAACTAACGACACAACACTTTGTGAGAATCTACATGTGTATCTTATTGAAAACTAATGATACAACACTGAGGTCGATACTACATGCATAACTTCTTGGAAACTAATGAAATAACTCTGTGTGAGAAACTACATTAGTAACTTCTTGAAAACTTACAATACAACACTTTGTGAGAATCTACACGTGTATCTTATTGAAAATTAACATACAACACTGTGTGAGAATCTTCATATGTAACTTATTAAAAACTAACGATACAGCACAGTTTTAGAAACTACATGCGTAAGTTCTTGAAAACAAACGATGCAACACTGTGTGAGAAATACTTGTGTAACTTCTTGAAAACTAACAATACAACTCTGTGTGAGAATCTATGTTCAGTAACTTCTTGAAAACTAACGATGGAACACTGAGTTCGAAACTACACGCATAACTTCTTGGAAACTAATGAAATAACCATGTGTGAGAGACTACATTAGTAACTTCTTGAAAAGTAAAGCTAAAAACCTGTGTGAGAATCTATATTCGTAACTTCTTGAAATTAACATTACAACACTGCGTGAGAAACTATATGTGTAACTTTTTGAAAACTATTGATTCAACACTGTTTGACAATCTACACTTGTATATTGTTGAAAACTGATGATACAACACTGTGTGAGATTCTACACTTGTAAAAATTTGAAAACTATGGATACAACATTGTGTGAGAATGTAACTTCTTGAAAACAAACGATACAACCCCATGTGAGAAACTACGTGTTTAACTCCTTGAAAACTAACGATACAACACTGTGTGAGAATCTACACGTGTAACCTCTTGAAAACTAATGATACAACACGTGTATCTTATTGAAAAATTACATACAAAACTGTGTGAGAATCTACACGTGTATATTATAGAAAAATAACAATACATTGCTGTCTGATAAGCTATATACATTTCTTCTTGAAAGCTAACGATACAACACTGTGTGAGAATCTACACGTGTAACTTATTGAAAACTGACGATAAAACCCAGTGTGAGAATCTACAAGTGTAAATTATTGAAAACAAACCATACAACACTGTGTGAGAAACTATGTGTTTAACTGCTTGGAAATTAATGATACAACATTGTGTGAGAATCTATATTTGTAACTTCTTGAAAACTAACTATACAACACAGAGTTCGAAACAACATGCATAACTTTATGAAAACTAATGAAATAAATCTGTGTGAGACACTACATTAGTATCTTATTGACAACTAACGTTTCAACCCTGTGTGAGAATCTATACGTGTAACTTATTGAATACTAACTCTACAAACTCTATGCAAAACTCCATGTGTAACTACTTGAAACCTAACTGGTAGGGTTAGGGATATGTTTAGGGTTAGAGTTAGGGTTAGGGTTAGGGTTAGGTTTAGGGTTAGGGTTACTGTTATGGTTGAGAATCTATATTTGTAACTTCTTGAAAACTATACAGCACTGAGTTCAAAAAACATGCATAAATTCTTGAAATCTAATGAAATAAAACTGTGGGAGAAACTATATCAGTAACTTATTGAAAACTAACGATTCAAACCTGTGTGAGAATCTACACGTGTACCTGATTGAAAACTAACTGTACAAAATCTGTGTTAGGGTTAGGTTTAGGATTAGTGTTAGTGTTATGGTTAAGGTTAGGGTAGGTTGAGGGTTAGGGTTAGGTTTAGGGTTTGGGTTAGGGTTAGGTTTATGATTAGGGTTAGGGTTAGTGTTGAGAACCTACCTGTGTAACTTCTCGATGATTAACGATGGATCACTCTATGAGAATCTATATGCATAACTTCTAGAAAACCAACGATACAACCCTGTGAGAGAAACTGCATGCGAAAATGCTTAAAAACTAATGATACCACACTGTGTGAGAATCTTCATGCATAACTTCTTGAAAACTAATGATACAACACTGTGTGAGAAACTACATGCTTAACTTCTTGAAAATTAACAATTGAAAACTCTATGGGAATCTACACGCATATCTTCTTGAAAACTAATGATACAACACTGTGAAATTCTATCTTGGGTACTTCTTGAAAACTAACAATTCAACAATGTGTTAGAATGTCTATACATAACTTCTTGAAAATTAATGATACAACACAGTGGGAGAATGTACACCTGTATATAATTGAATATTAACGACACAACACTGTGTGAGAAACTACATTTGCAATTTCTTGAAAACAATCGATACAATACTGTGTGAGAAACTACCTGTGTAACTTATTGAAAATTAACGATACAACACTGTGTGAGAATCCACACGTGTAACTTATTTGAAACTAACGATAGACATAGATCTGGGGAGTGCCAGCCTACAATCCCATGGCGAGAGAGTCTGGGAAACAGAAACTTCATTCAGTGGCTGATGGAAGAGGAGGCAGCCTCACACGGCTAAGTACTGAGCTGAAATCAAGAAAGCCAGTAAGAGAGAGGGAGGACTGTTGACCAAAGGAGTTAAGACTGGGCTGGTTTAACCCCAGAAACATGAGGAGGCCTAGGTAATCTATTGAGCCTTGGGCAGTAGATCAGTATAAATCCTGAGTGCACACATGGACTTTGTACTCCCATCGAACAATGTGAGATGAACTCTCACCCTAAACTCTTGTGGGGAGGGTTTAGTACCTGCCCTGGATGAAATGACAGACTAGGGACACCCCCATGGAGGGCCTCACTCTCCCTAAGGAAATGAGGGAATAATGGGGGAGTTGGGGAGAGGGCAAAGTAGGAGGGGAGGGAAAGGGAGAGGGACCTGGAACTATTGATCCAACCATGTTTCTAATCTAAATTTAAACATAAAAATAAAAAAATTAATTAAAAAAAGGAGTTACATATGTAGATTCCCTCACATTGTTGTATCGTTAGTTTTCAAGATGCTACACATGTAGTTTTTCAAACAGTGTTGTGTCATTAATTTTTATAAGTTACACGTGGAGATACTCACATTGTGTTGTATCACTAGTTTTCAAGAACTTACATATATAGATTCTCACTCAGTGTTGTATCCTTACTTTTCAATAAGTTACATGTGTGGATTCTCACACAGTGCTCTATCCTTAGTTCTCAATATGTTACAAATATAGATTCTCACACAAGGTTGTATCGTTTGTTTTCAGGATGTTACTCACGTAGTTTCCCACAAAGTGTTGTTTCCTTTGTTTCCAATAAGTTACTTATATAGAAGTGCAGGCAGTTTTGTATGGTTAGTTTTCAAGAAGTTATGCAGGTAGTTTCTCACACTGTGTTGTATCATTAGTTTTCAAGAAGTTACACATGCAGTTTCTCACACATTGTTGTATCGTTAGTTTTCAAGCAGTTACACATGTAGATTCTCACACAGTGTTGTGTTCTTTATGTTCAAGTAGTTGCGAATATAGATTCAAAACAGTGTTGTATCTTTACTTTTCAATAAGATACACATGTGGATTCTCAGACAGTGTCATACAGTTAGTTCAAGTATTTACACATGTTGTTTCTCACAGTGATGTATCGTTATTTTTCAATAAGTTACACTTGTAGATTCTCAGACAGTGTTGCATCGTTAATTTTCTTTTTATTTATTTATTTTAATTTTAATTATCTTGTTTTACATGTCAATCCCAATTCCCTCTCCCTCCCCTGCTCCCACACCCTGCCACCATCCCCCCAATCCCCCGACAATATTGCCAATTCTTTCCACTTAGGGGATATCTAAAGTGTATCATTAAACTCAGGGTATGGTACAGGCACTTCCCTAAGAGTCCAGGCAGAGAGAGCAACCCTCTTTGTGTCATGGACACACGATGTCTGTTAGTATTCGTGGGATAAACACAGATCCACTGCTCAGGACCCCATAGCTAGCACAGGCCTCCTCATTGACTCTCACATTTGGGGGGTCTGGATCGGTCCCATGCTGGCCTCCCAGTTGTCGGTCTGGGGTCCAAGAGCTCTCCCCTGTTTGGATCAGCTGTCTCTGCTGGTTTTGCCAGACAATTCTTTGCCAATTTGCTCATCAGTCCTCTCTCTCTGTCGCTGGGTTACTTGGGTTCTGTTCAGTATTTAACTGTGGGTGTTTGCCTCTGTTTCCATCAGTCACTGGATGAAGGCTCCAGGATGGTTATAGACATCAAGCTCACAATCAGGAATGGGCATTCGAGTTGGTCTCTAAACTATTGCTTAGCTTGCCAATTGGTGTCATCCGTTTAGATCACTAGAGATCACAATGTTGCCTGATCTGTCTTCTAACCTATGGTTCCCTCTTCCCCTATCCTACCTCCCCAGTCGACCTTCCTGTTCCTCCATGTCCTACTCTATCTTCGACTTCTCTCCCTCTCTATTTCCCATGTCGCCCTCCCCGCACCCCATCGCCGTGTTCCCCATCTGTTCAGAGGATCTTGCCTCATTTCTCTTCTCTTGGGTACCATGCATATCTTTTAGGTTCATTCCTGTATCCCAGACCCTCTGTCAGTGGAAGTGCAGACTGGCACTCTCCTGATCCATGTCTAAAATCCATATATGAGTGAGAACAATCAATGTTTGTATTTTTGTGACTGGGTTACCTCACTCAGGATGGTTTCTTCCAGTGCTATCCATTTACCTGCGAATTTCAAGATTCCATTGTTGTTATCTGCTGAGCAATACTCTATTGTGTAAATGTACCACATTTTCTCTATCCACTCTTCAGTTGAGGGGCATTTAGGTTGTGCACAGGTTCTGGCTGTTACAAATAATGCTGCTTTGTGGAGCAGATGCCCTTGTTGTATGAATTTGCCTCCTTTGCATATATGCCTAAGAGTGGAATTGCTGGGTCTTGTTGTAGATTGATTCCCATTTTCCTGAGGAATCTCCATACCGATTTCCAAAGTGGCTGTACATGTTGGCATTCCCACCAGCAGTACAGGAGTGTTCCCCTCTCTCCACATCCTCTCCAGCATAAATTGTCTTCGGTGTTTTTGATTTTAGCCATTCTGACAGGAGTAAGATGGTATCTCAAAGTTATTTTGATTTGCATTTCCCTGATGGCTAAGGATGTTGAGCACTTTCTTAAGTGCCACTTGGCCATTTTAGCCTCCTCTATTGAGACTTTTCTGTTTACTTCTGTCCCCCTCCTTTTGATTGGATCCTTTGGTGTTTTGGAAACTTGCTTCTTGAGTTCTTTGTAAATGTTGGAGATTAGCCCTCTGTCAGATGTGCAGTCAGTGAATATCCTTTCCCATTCTGTGGACTGCCTTTCTGTCTTGTTGACTGTGTCCTTTGCCTTACAGAAGTTTCAGAAGGTCCCATTTGTTAAATATCTATCTCAGTGTCTGTGCCACTGGTGTTATGTTCAGGAAGTTGTTTCCTCTACCAACTCGTTGAAGAGCATCTCCCACTTTCTCCTCTAAAATTTCAGTGTGGCTGGATTTATGTTGAGATCTTTGATCCATTTGGACTTAAGTTTTGTACAAGGCGATAAACCTGGATCTATCTGCAGTCTTCTGCATACCAGTACCCAGTTATGCCAGCACCATTTGTTGAAGATGCTTTCTTTTTTCTATTGTATATTTTTATCTACTTTGTCAAAAATCAAGTGTTCATAGGTGTGTGGGTTAAAATCAGGGTTTTCAATTCGGTTCCATTGGTCTACCTGCCTATTTTTGTGCCAATACCAAGCTGTTTTCATGACTATAGCTCTATAATAGAGCTTGAAGTCAGGTATGGTGATGCCTCCTGAAGTTCCTTTATTGTATAGGGTTGTTTTGGCTATCCTGCGCCTTTTGTTTTTCCATATAAAGTTGATTAATGTTCTTTCCAGGTCTGTGGAAAATTGTGCCGGAATTTTGATAGGGATTGCATTGAATCTGTAGACTGCTTTTGGCAAGATTGCCATTTTTATTATGTTGATCCTACCAATCCAAGAGCATGGGAGATCTTTTCATTTTCTGGTATCCTCTTGGATTTCTTTCTTCAAAGACTCAAAGTTCATGATATACAGGTCTTTATTTTCATTGGTTAACATTATCCCCAGATATTTGATGCTGTTTATGGCTATTGTAAAGAGTGAGGTTTCTTTGATTTCTTTCTCAGTCACTTCATCGTCTGTTTATAATAGGGCTACTGATTGTTTTGAATTTACCTTGTTTCTTGCCACATTGCTGAAGGATTTTATCAGCTCTAGGAGTTCCCTTGCAGAGTTTTTGGGTCACTTATGTAAAGTATCATATCATCTGCAAGTAGTGAAAGTTTAACTTCTTCTTTTCCTATTTTTATCCCCTATATCTCCTTTTGTTGTCTTATGGCTGTAGCTACGACTTCAATACTACGTATTGAAGAGATATGGAGAGATTGGACAGCATTGTCTTTTTCCTGATTTTACAGGAATTGCTTTCAGTTTCTCTGCATCTAGGTTGATATTAGTTGTTGGTTTACTGTATATTGCTTTTATTATATTCAGGTATGTTCCTGTTATCACTGATCTCTCTATGACCTTTATCATGAAGGGGTGCTGGATTTTGTCAAAGGATTTTTCAGCATCTAGTGAGATGATCATGTGCTTTTTCTTTCGCAGTTTGTTTATATGGTGGATTGCATTGATAGATTTTCTAATGTTGAACCATCCCTGCATTCCTGCGAAGAAGCCTACTTGATCATGTTGGATGGTTTTTCTGATGTGTTCTTGAATCCGGTTTGCTAGTATTTTATTGAGTATTTTTGCATCGATGTTCATGAGGGAAATTGGTCTAAAATTTTCTTTCTTAGTTGTGTCTTTGTGTTGCTTGGGTATCAATGTAATTGTAGCCTTGTAAAATGAGTTTGGCAATGAGCCTCCTGCTTCTATTTTGTGGAGTATTGGAGTTAATTGTTTTTTGATTTTCTGGTAGAATTCTGCACTGAAGCCAGCTGGGCCTGGGCTTTTTGTGTTTGGAGAGTTTTGATGACTGCTTCTATTTCATTAAGGATTATAGGCCTGTTAAAATTGTTTATCTTCTCTTGATTTAGTTTTGGCAAGTGACATCTACCCAGGAAATTGTCCATTTCCTTTAAATTTTCAAATTTTGTGGAGTAGAAATTTTCAAAGTATGCCCTGATGATTCTCTGGATTTCCTCAGAGTCCATGGTTATGTTCCCTTTTTCATTTCTGATTTTGTTAATTAGCATGCTCTCTCTCTGTCTTTTGGTTATTTTGCACAGAGGTTTGTCTATTTTGTTGATTTTCTCAAAGAACCAGCTCTGTGTTTCATTGATTCTTCTCAATGTTCTCCTGGTTTCTACTTGATTGAATTCAGCCCTCAATTTGATTATTTCATGGGGTCTGCTCCTCCTGGGTGAGTTTCCTTCTTTTTGTTCTAGAACGTTCAGCTGTGCTATTAATTCTCTAGTATAACTTTTCTCCAGTTTCTTCATTTGGGCACTTAGTGCTATCAAATTTCCTCTTAGCACTGCTTTCAAAGTGTCCCGTAGGTTTGGGTATGTTGTGTCTTCATTCTCATTGAATATGAGGAAATCTTTAATTTCTTTTTTATTTCTGCCTTTACCCAAGGATGGTGCAATTGAGCATTGTTCAATTTCCATGAGTTTGTAGGGTTTCTGCGAATTGTGTTATTGTTGTATTCTAATTTTAATGCATGGTGGTCTGAGAGGATACAGGGGGATATTCCAATTTTTTTATATTTGTGGGGATTTGCTATGTTTCCTATTATGTGGTCAATTTTAGAGAAGGTTCCATGAGGCGCCGAGAAGAAGGTATATCCCTTTTTGTTTGGGTGGAATGTTCTATAGATGTCTGTTAAACCCAGTTGGGTCATAACTTCTATTAATTCTTTTGTTTCTTTTTTAAGTTTCTGTCTGGAGTTGCTGTCTAGCGGTGAGAGCAGAGTGTTGAAATCTCCTACTATTAATGTGTGAGATTTTATGTGTATTTTGACCTTTAGTAATGTTACTTTTACAAATGTAGGTGCCTTTGTATTTGGGGCATAGATGTTTAAAATTGAGACTTCATCTTGATGGACTTTTCCTTTGATGAATATGAAATGTCCTTCTTCATCTCTTTTGATTGATTTTAATTTGAAGTGTAGTTTATTAGATATTAGGATTGCAACACCTGCTTGTTTCTTGGGTCCGTTTGATTGGAAAATCTTTTCCCAACCCTTTACCCTGAGGTACCATCTGTCTTTGATGTTGAGGTGTGTTTTTCTATCTCTTGTATTCTATTGATGATACTTGCATCTGTAGTTCCTGATCGTTTACCCAGCTTTTGCATTTCCAGCATCCCCTCGTTCTGTGTTTTCTTTCTTGTTTCTATTTCAGCTTTCAATCCTTCCACTGTTTGAGTTGTTTCCTTCATTTGTTTGATTGTTTTTTCTTGGTACTCTTTAGATTCTTTGAATGATTTGTTTATTTCTTGAATTTCTTCCCCCATTTCATGGATTTTTGTTTGTGTTTTCCTCTATTTCTTTAAGGGATTTCCTCGTTTCTTCTTTGAGGGTCTCTATCATCTTCATAAAATGTTTTTTAAGGTCTGTCTCCTCTGCTTCATCTATGTAGTGCTTTTCACCTCTTGCTGGCATAGGTTCCCTAGATTCTGGTGGAGTCATGTTGGTCTTTTGACTGCTGAGTGAGCTCTTATTCTGTCTTCTTCGCATTTCTTCTTCCAGTGGGTGCTGGTGGGTTCTTTATGTCTCCCCTGGTCTCCTTCCTTCCTGAAGCTGACTGGGATTGGCGGAGTTTGGGGCCTGGAAGGTCTGATGTCTTTCCTAGCTGGGATCGCTGGAGATTGGGGCCTGGAAGTGCTGTTGTCTTTCCTGTGTGGGCGGGTCTTGTGGATGCCAGGAGTGCCCCCAGAAGATCGAGGGGAAGGGGGTCGGGCAGAGGATGGGATGTGTCCCCACGGAGACCCTAGCTCACCTAGCTGTGATCCCAGGAGTTTGGGGCCTGGATGGGCTGATGTGTATCGTTAATTTTCAATAAGTTAAATGTGTAGATTCTCAAACAGTGTTGTATCATTAATTTTCAAGAAGTTAAACCTGTAGATTCTCAGACAGTGTTGTGACCTTTATTTTCAAGAAGTTACACATATAGAGTCAAACACAGTGTTGTATCATTACTTTTCAATAAGATACACATGTAGATTCTGAGATAGTATTGAGTCTTTATTTTCAAGAAGTTACCCATAAAGATTCAAAAACAGGGTTGTATCATTACTTTTCAATAAGATAAACGTGTAGATTCTCAAACAGTGTTTTTTCATTTATTTTCAGTTAGTTACACGTGTAGATTCTCACACAGTGTTGGATCGTTAGATACAAGAAGTTATGCTTATAGTTTCACACACAGTGTTGTATCATTAGTTTTCAAGAAGTTACACGTGGAGATTCTCAAGACAGTGTTTTATCCTTAGTTTTAAAGACGTTACGCTTATAGATACTCACACAGTGTTGTGTCATTAGTTTTAAATATGTTACAGGTGTAGATTCTCACATAGTGTTGTATGTTTAATTTTCAATAAGTTACATGTGTAGATTCTCAGTGTTGTGTCCTTTATTTTCAAGACGTTACACATATAGATTCAAACAAAGTTTTGTATCGTTACTTTCAATAAGATACACGTGTAGATTCTCAGGGAGGGTTGTATCATCAGTTTTCAAGT
>NW_024430013.1:0-1821 GCF_017639785.1 Mesocricetus auratus
TAAGAGTTTAGTTCTGTGTTTTGCTGTAGGTGTCTGCCTTTGCTTTCGTCACCTACTGGATGAAGATTCTTAGATGGCATATAAGGTAGTGATCAATCTCATTATCAGAAAAGGGCATTTAAGGTAGCTTCTCCACTATTGTTTAGACTGACAGTTGTTTTCATTCTTGTAAATCTCTGGAATCTCACACATTTTCTTAGAAGCTACTTTGTGACATAATTTTATGACAATGTCTTGGATGAACAAAAAATTATTATACTTAGTAAAAGAAAAATATGTAGTGGGGTAAATGATAGGATTTACTCCTAAGGTATTGAAGGTTATTTTCTTGAGGAATAAATTTAAAATTTCCATTTAATCTGCTAGAATTTCATCTATGTGTTAAATCAAGAAGCTTTTAGTTATATGCATCAAAACTTTGAATTTTTCCACATTAAATTTAAAGGGGTTAATATATAAATACATTTTGTACTTTTGTCTTTAGGTTGTAAAAATATTAAGCTTTACTTGCAAAACGTAAAGTGATCAAATTAAAACTTTATAGTATTAATGTTATGCCAATTTCAATGTTAGTAATGACAGCTGGATGATTTCCTCACTAAATACATTAATATCACCTTTTAACTCTGTAACCAAATGTCTACACAATGATACACAGATATATTTCAATTATTTTATCTCTGTCAGAAAAAGTTATCTCCATGATATTGTTTCATCTTAAGTATAATTTATTTGACTGTGTCAAGGAGAACTTTACTGAGCCTTTTGAAAAGCATGCAAGTACCAGACTACTCAGTCTTAAGCAGATTGCACAACTGTTGTTTTCAAGAGGAGGAACAAATACCCAAACAAAAATGAATCAATGGCAGAAAACTTTGTATTTCTTTGTTACTCAAAAGGATGAATCCAGTTATAATATGGAAATATTTGCATAGAATACCAACCCATACTTTATGAGATAATATTTTAAAAGGTATTTTAAAGATGACAGAAGCATGGTAAACTTTAAAATAATATACAGTATAAAATACAACATATGCTTAGGAATCTCTGGGATTGTTCTTGCTTATTCACAACTCCATTAAATATAAAATCATCTAAGGGAAACTATATTTTGTACTTGATAGTGCAGAAAAACTCCAGAGTGCAGGTGATGCTATTCACTAACTAGGGAGTACTGGAATTTGTGTAAAGAAAGGGAGGCCAGAAACATTGTATCTTTTACTTACTGTAGATGTTATATGACCTGCTAACTCAAGCTCCTCCCAATCTGACTCCCGTACTATGATATACTGTATCATTTAATGGGAAACTAGAATAAAACCTTTTTGTTTCCTTGATTTTCCTTTTTTGTTGCATATATGATATTACATAAAAAAGGCTTTCTCTTGGTTTATGGGTAAAGAATGATTAGTCACACAACGATTTTGTATTTATACGTTTATACAAATCAAGTAATCTTGCTCTGCTACTTATGTTTTAATATATTACTTCTCTAGCTCAGTGGCTTTTAATCTATAGCTCTTGATACGTTCGGTGTCAAATATCCATTTCAGAGGTGTCTACTAAGACCACCTGAAAACACAGACATTTATACTATGATATATAACAGTAGACAAAATTATAGTCAGGTAGTTGCAAGAGACATAATTTTATGGTTGAGGTCACCACAACATGAAAATCTATGTTAAAGTGTCACAGCATTAAGAAGGTAGAGAATAGCTTCTCTAGAAAATGTAGGAACTTGATATCAATTCTTATCTTGCCTTCTCTTTCTATGTGCTACTTGCATTGTAGGTTAAAAGACGGTAAGTATTCCCT
>NW_024430014.1:0-3276 GCF_017639785.1 Mesocricetus auratus
TCAGAGGCAGTGGACATTTGAAATGCTGACAGGTCAGGGTCAACATGCCCTTAATCAAACCAACTACATCTGGGGTGTCTATGGTCAGGTGTCGGCCGCCGCTATTAAAGCATGGAAGGCCCTCACAAAAAGGGGAGAGTCCAGTGGACACCTTACAAAGATTGTCCAAGGACCCCAAGAGCCATTTTCAGACTTTGTGGCCAGAATGACAGAGGCCGCCAGTCGCATCTTTTGGTGATTCAGAACAAGCTATGCCCCTGATTGAGCAACTTGTCTATGAACAAGCAACCCAGGAATGTCGAGCGGCTATCGCCCTCGCAAAAGCAAAGGTTTACAAGATTGGCTCAGAGTGTGCAGGGAGCTGGGGGACCCCCAACCAATGCAGGACTAGCTGCCGCCATTTTACAAACGCACAGGTATAGAGATTTATCTAGTCGAAAAGCTTGTTTTAATTGTGGGAGAATGGGGCACCTTAAGAAAGATTGTCAAGCCCCTGAAAGAACAAGAGAATCGAAGCTTTGCCATCGTTGTGGTAAAGGTTATCATAGGGCTAGCGAATGCAGGTCAGTCCGGGATGTAAAAGGGAGGCTTCTGCCCCCTATTGAAGAACCCAAGGTACCCCAATCAAAAAACGGGTCACGGGGCCCATGGTCCCAGGGCCCTCAGAAATATGGGAACCAATTTCAGAAAAGCAATCAAGAGGAAGTAGAGGTTTCCCGAGGAACCCCCGGAATGGACTTGCGTGCCGCCTCCGACTTCTTACTCATGCCCCAAATGAATGTTCAACCGGTCCCAGTCCATTCCCCTGGACCTTTGCCCCCTGCCACCATTGGGCTTATTCTGGGCCGTGGCTCCTTAACTTTACAGGGACTCATTATATATCCTGGAATTGTTGACCCGTATCATAAAGAGGAGATTCAAGTTCTCTGTTCTAGCCCTCGGGGTGTATTTTCTATAAAGCAGGGAGATAGAATTGCACAACTGGTGTTGCTGCCCTCCCTCGGGGATGGAGAAACCTACACTTTACAAAAAAGGGCTATGGGATCTTCTGGAAGTGATTCAGCCTATCTGGCTATACCCCTAAATGAGAGACCTACAATAAAATTGTTAATTAATGGAAAAGAATTTGAAGGGATAATGGATACGGGAGCAGACAAAAGCATTATTTCACTCCATTGGTGGCCGAAGTCTTGGCCCACTGTTGTTTCATCTCATTCTCTACAAGGTCTTGGATACCAGTCCTCTCCTGCCATCAGTGCCTCAGCCTTAACCTGGCGGAATGCTGAGGGCAAACAGGGATGTTTTACCCCCTATGTGTTGCCACTCCCTGTAAATTTATGGGGACGGGATGTGTTACAAGCCATGGGCATGACCCTAACTAATGAATACTCCCCCAGGCATCAGCCATTATGGCAAAGATGGGGTATACAAAGGGTAGAGGCTTGGGTAGGCAAGAACAAGGCAGAATAAAACCCATTACGCAACACGGAAATCGGGGTAGAAAAGGACTGGGTTTTATTTAGGGGCCGTTGAGGCTTCACGACCCATACCATGGAAAACAGAGGAGCCGTTATGGGTCTCTCAATGGCCTCTATCCTCTGAAAAATTAGAGGCTGTCACAAGATTAGTGCAAGAACAGGAACGGCTGGGGCATCTAGAGCCTTCTACCTCCCCATGGAATACACCAATTTTTGTTATTAAGAAGAAATCTGGGAAGTGGAGATTACTCCACGACCTGCGGGCCATTAACAATCAGATGCATCTTTTTGGCCCTGTTCAAAGAGGCCTTCCTTTTGCTTTCTGCACTTCCTCAAGATTGGAAGCTTATTATTATAGATATTAAGGATTGTTTCTTCTCTATTCCACTTTACCCACGGGATAGACCAAGGTTTGCCTTCACTATCCCTTCTCTTAATCATATGGAACCAGACAAGAGATTTCAGTGGAAGGTACTGCCGCAAGGCATGGCCAATAGCCCAACAATATGTCAGCTGTATGTGCAGGAGGCTTTGGAGCCAATTAGGAAGCAATTTACATCTTTAATCGTTATCCATTATATGGACGATATTCTTATTTGTCACAAAGAGTTAGATGTTTTACAAAAGGCTTTCCCATGCTGGTGGCTGAATTAAAACAGTGGGGATTAGAGATTGCCTCAGAAAAGGTTCAAATTGCAGATACAGGCCTCTTTTTGGGCTCAATGATTACTCCCAAAAATATAGTTCCTCAGAAAATAGAAATTCGCAAAGACCACTTACAAACATTAAATGATTTTCAGAAACTTCTGGGAGATATAAATTGGTTGAGGCCCTTTTAAAAATTCCATCTGCTGATCTAAAACCCCTCTTCGATCTTCCTGGAGGGTGAGCCTCATATCTCCTCACCCAGAAAATTTACCCCTGCCGCCCACCGAGCCTTACAGATGGTGGAAGAGGCCTTACAGGAAGCACAATTACAACGTATTGAGGAGTCACTACCTTTTAATCTGTGTGTTTTTAAGACAGCTCAATTGCCAACTGCAGTCCTGTGGCAACATGGACCATTACTTTGGATTCATCCAAATGCTTCCCCTGCTAAGATTATTGACTGGTACCCTGATGCTGTTGCACAGCTCGCGCTCGCGGAATAAAAGCAGCTGTTACACATTTTGGCAGGGATCCTGATTCCTTGATTGTGCCTTATACTGCTGCACAAGTTCAGACCTTGGCAGCCACATCTAGTGATTGGGCAGTTTTAGTTACTTCCTTTTCAGGACAAATTGATAATCATTTTCCAAAGCATCCAATTTTACAGTTTGCCCTAAACCAGGCTATAGTGTTTCCACAAGTGACAGCTAAAGACCCACTCCCAGATGGGACTGTGGTGTACACTGATGGATCAAAAACTGGTATGGGAGCTTATGTGGTCAAGGATAGGGTTATATCTAAACAATATAATGAAACTTCACCTCAAGTTGTAGAATGTCTGATAGTACTGGAGGTTCTTGAGGCTTTTCCAGGACCCTCAATATTGTATCAGATTCCTCTTATGTGGTTAATGCAGTTAATCTCCTTGAGATAGCTGGAATAATAAGATCCTCCAGCAGAGTTGCTAACATCTTTCAAAAGATACAAGCTGCCTTGTTAAATAGGAGATTTCCTGTTTTCATTACCCATGTCCGAGCACATTCTGGACTCCCAGGTCCCATGTCCTTAGGGAATGACTTAGCGGACAAGGCTACAAAGCTGGTGGCCGCTGCCTTGTCTACCCATGCACAAGCAGCAAAAGAATTCCATA
>NW_024430015.1:0-5491 GCF_017639785.1 Mesocricetus auratus
AACTACAGAATAAAGAGAAAATATTAAGAGCAGCTTGTGGGAACACCAGACCTTGAGCAGAGACCCACTTCCCCTTCTGCCTGGGAGTAGGCAGCTGTAAGACAATGTTTAGTAAAAACATGTTTACTAAAAACGATACAATAAGTTCCTGGCCACTTCCCCTTCTGCCTGGGAGTAGGCAGCTGTAAGACAATGTTTAGTAAAAACATGTTTACTAAAAATGATACAATAAGTTCCTGGGAAAGGCCTTCCCACGGAAACTGCCCTGACCTCGACCTTGTCCAAAGACTAACCGCGGCGGTTCTTCCAGCAGCATCAGGTAAACAGGCCGGCTTCCCAGCCTGTGCTCCAGTACCTGCAGATCGCCTGGGACCTGCACAGAGCTCCCAATCCCGGCGGGAGCCAAGCACCCCAGACTCCGGATCTTCGCTCACACCAACGAGACCAGGAAAGGAGAGGAGGCTGGGAGTCCAGGGAAGCGGCGGTTCTTCCAGCAGCATCAGGTAAACAGGCCGGCTTCCCGGCCTGTGCCCCAGTGCCTGCAGATCGCCTGGGACCTGCACAGAGCTCCCAATCCCGGCGGGAGCCAAGCACCCCAGACTCCGGATCTTTGCTCACACCAACGAGACCAGGAAAGGAGAGGAGGCTGGGAGTCCAGGGAAGCGGCGGTTCTTCCAGCAGCATCAGGTAAACAGGCCGGCTTCCCGGCCTGTGCTCCAGTGACTGCAGATCGCCTGGGACCTGCACAGAGCTCCCAATCCCGGCGGGAGCCAAGCACCCCAGACTCCGGATCTTTGCTCACTACCAACGAGACCAGGAAAGGAGAGGAGGCTGGGAGTCCAGGGAAGCGGCGGTTCTTCCAGCAGCATCAGGTAAACAGGCCGGCTTCCCGGCCTGTGCCCCAGTACCTGCAGATCGCCTGGGACCTGCACAGAGCTCCCAATCCAGGCGGGAGCCAAGCACCCCGGACTCCGGATCTTCGCTCACACCAACGAGACCAGGAAAGGAGAGGAGGCTGGGAGTCCAGGGAAGCAGCGGTTCTTCCAGCAGCATCAGGTAAACAGGCCGGCTTCCCGGCCTGTGCCCCAGTACCTGCAGATCGCCTGGGACCTGCACAGAGCTCCCAATCCCAGCGGGAGCCAAGCACCCCAGACTCCGGATCTTAGCTCACACCAACGAGACCAGGAAAGGAGAGGAGGCTTGGAGTCCAGGGAAGCGGCGGTTCTTCCAGCAGCATCAGGTAAACAGGCCGGCTTCCCGGCCTGTGCTCCAGTGCCTGCAGATCGCCTGGGACCTGCACAGAGCTCCCAATCCCGGCGGGAGCCAAGCACCCAGACCCCAGGTATTCTCTCCCACAAACGAGACCAGGAAACCAGAGGACCCAGGGAGACCAGGGGAGTAGCTGTTCTGGATCAAGTACAACAGGACCCAGCATAGGGTCCAGGGGACCAGGTAAGAGGATAAGCGCCCCAGATTCCTGTTCTTCTTCTCCACCCACGGGACCAGCATTCGGACAAGGAATAGAAGAACCACCAGATTATTGGACTTGCTAGCACCCACCAAAAGGGAACTCTGGTCCCCAGACCAGTAAGGGGCTCTTTCTGCACCCACTAGAAGAAGAGATGGGAAAGAGACAATACAAAAACACAGTCAGCAACAGAAAAACAAATATGACACCGCCAGATTCTAGAGACTCCACACCAGCAAGACCCCAACATTCCAGTGCGGACGAAGCAGAAGAGAACGACCTTAAAAGCACTTTCATGAAAATGATAGAGGCCCTAAAAGAGGATATTGGAAAATCCCTCAAAGAAATGGAAGAAAAAACAAACCAAAAAATGCAAGAATTGGAAGAAAAAACAAACCAAAAAAGGCAGAAAATGGAAGAAGAAATGAAGCAAAAAATGCAAGAAATGGAAGAAAAAACAAAGCAAAAAATGCAAGAATTGGAAGAAGAATCATACCAAAAAAGGCAGGAAATGGAAGAGGAAACAAAGCACAAAATGCGAGAAATGGAACAAAAAACAAACCAAAAAATGCAAGAAATGGAAGAAAGAACAAACCAAAAAATTCATAAAAGGCAACAAACGGACGAACAGATAAACAGAAAATTGCAAGAAGCAATGCAAACACTGCAAGGGTTGAAAACTGAAATAGAGTCATTAAAAAAATCTGAAGAAAGGCAGAAAATAGAAAAGCTGGACAAACAGACAGGCACTACCAATACAAGCATTACCAACAGAATAGAAGAGATGGAAGAGAGAATCTCAAGTGTTGAAGATACGCTAGGAGAAATGGATTTATCAACCAAAGAAAACCTTAAATCCAACAAATCCTTAACACAAAACATCCAGGAAATATGGGACACCATGAAAAGACCAAACCTAAGAATAATAGGTATAGAAGAAGGAGAAGAAATCCAGCTCAAAGGGGCAGAAGGCATATTCAACAAAATCATAGAAGAAAACTTTCCCAACCTTAAGAAAGACATGCCAATGAAGGTACAAGAAGCCTACAGAACACCAAATAGAGTGGACCACAAAAAAATCCCCTCGCCACATAATAATCAAGACCCCAAACATACAGAATAAAGAAAGAATATTAAGAGCAGCTAAGGAAAAAGGTCAAGTAACATATAAAGGCAGACCTATCAGAATTACACCTGATTTCTCCATGGAAACGCTGAAAGCCAGAAGGTCCTGGATAGATATTCTACCTACACTAAGAGACCACGGATGCCAGCCCAGGCTACTGTACCCGGCAAAGCTCTCAATCACTATAGACGGAGAAAACAAGACATTCCATGACAAAACTAGATTCAAGCAATATGTGTCCACTAACCCAGCCCTACAGAAAATTTTGGAAGGAAAACTCCAACCCTAGGAAGCTAACTACAACCAGAAAAACATAAGCATTAGAGAATCTCTCTCTACCAACAGCCAAAAGAACAAAGGGGTGAAATTCCACACATAATTCCACCAACAACAACCATCGCAAATCGAAGAAGGATGAGCAATCATTGGTCATTAATATCCCTCAATATTAATGGCCTTAACTCACCCATAAAAAGACACAGACTAGCAGATTGGATTCGAAGACAGAACCCTTCCTTCTGCTGCATACAAGAAACACACCTCACCCTTAAAGACAGACATTACCTGAGAATTAAAGGTTGGGAAAAAATTTTTCAATCGAATGGACCCAAGAAACAAGCCGGGGTAGCAATCCTAATATCTAACAAACTAGACTTTAAAATAAAATCAATCAAAAGAGATGAAGGAGGTCATTACATACTCATCACAGGTGAAACCCACCAAGAGGAAGTGTCTATTCTGAACATCTATGCCCCAAATACAAAGGCTTCAACATTCGTTAAAGAAACATTATTAGAACTTAAATCTCATCTAAAGCCCCACACAGTTATAGTGGGAGATTTCAACACACCACTCTCACCACTAGACAGGAATACCAAACAAAAACTCAACAAAGAAGCAAAAGGGCTAATAGAAGTAATGACCCAACTGGGATTAACAGATATCTATAGAACATTTCATCCACATAAAAAAGAATATACCTTCTTCTCACCACCACATGGAACCTTCTCAAAAATCGACCACATACTTGGAAACATATCAAACCTCAGCAGCTACAAAAAAATTGGAATAACTCCATGCATCTTATCAGACCACCATGCTTTAAAATTAGAATTCAACAACAACACAAATTGCAGAAAACCTGCAAACTCATGGAAATTGAATAATGCTCAACTGCACCATCCCTGGGTCAAAGAGGAAATAAAAAAAGAAATTAAAGACTTCCTCGAATTCAATGAGAATGAAGACACAACATACCCAAACCTATGGGACACTTTGAAAGCAGTGCTACGGGGGAAGTTCATAGCGCTAAATGCTCACATGAAGAAACAGGAGAACAGTTATACCAGAGAATTAACATCACAGCTGAAAGCTCTAGAACACAAAGAAGCACACTCCCCCAGGAGGAGTAGACGCCAGGAAATAATCAAATTGAGGGCTGAAATTAATAAAGTAGAAACCAGGAAAACAATACAAAGAATCAACGCAACGAAGAGTTGGTTCTTTGAGAAAATCAACAAGATAGACAAACCTTTGTCCAAACTTACCAAACAGCAGAGAGTGAACACGCAAATTAACAAAATTAGAAATGAAAAGGGGGACATAACAACAGACTCTGAGGAAATCCAGAGAATCATTAGGTCATATTTTGAAAACCTGTACTCCACAAAATTCGAAAATTTAAAGGAAATGGACGACTTCCTGGACAGCTATCAATTGCCAAAGCTAAATCAAGAACAGATAAGCAATTTAAATAGACCTATAACCCCTATGGAAATAGAAGCTGTCATCAAAAGTCTCCCAACCAAAAAAAGCCCAGGTCCAGATGGCCTCAGTGCAGAATTCTACCAGAAATTCAAAGAACAGCTTATACCAATTCTTCTCAAAGTGTTCCACACAATAGAAGCAGAAGGGTCTTTGCCAAACTCTTTCTATGAGGCTTCAATAACCTTGATCCCCAAGCCACACAAAGATACAACTAAGAAAGAGAACTTCAGACCAATATCCCTCATGAACATTGATGCAAAAATACTCAATAAAATACTGGCAAATCGGATCCAAGAACACATCAAAACAATCATTCACCACGATCAAGTAGGTTTCATCCCAGGAATGCAGGGATGGTTCAACATACGAAAATCCATCAACGTAATCCACCATATAAACAAGCTGAAAAACAAAAATCACATGATCATCTCACTAGATGCTGAAAAAGCCTTTGACAAAATCCAACACCCCTTCATGATAAAGGTCTTGGAGAGATCTGGGATAACAGGGACATACTTAAACATAATAAAAGCTATATACAGTAAACCAACAGCCAACATCAAAATAAATGGACAGAAACTCAACGCAATTCCTCTAAAATCAGGAACAAAACAAGGCTGTCCACTCTCTCCATACCTTTTCAACATGGTACTTGAAGTTCTATCTATTGCCATACGACAACAAAGGGGGATCAAGGGGATACAAATTGGGAAGGAAGAGGTCAAACTTTCACTGTTTGCAGACGATA
Organism: Mesocricetus auratus; assembly: GCF_017639785.1. NCBI lineage: Eukaryota > Metazoa > Chordata > Mammalia > Rodentia > Cricetidae > Mesocricetus > Mesocricetus auratus. The sequence continues at coordinate 5,110 of NW_024430015.1, forward strand.
TGATAGTTTACATCAATGACCCAAAGAACTCTACCAGGGAACTCTTACAGCTGATTAACACTTTCAGCAAAGTGGCAGGCTACAAGATCAACTCAAGAAAATCAGTAGCCCTACTATATACAGATGATAAAAGGGCTGAAAGAGAAATCAGAGAAACATCACCCTTTACAATTGCCACAAACAACATAAAATACCTTGGGGTAACGCTAACCAAACAAGTGAAAGACCTGTATCGTAAGAACTTTGAATCTTTAAAGAAAGAAATTAAAGAAGCCCTCAGAAAATGGAAAGATCTCCCATGCTCTTGGATAGGTAGGATCAATGTAGTAAAAATGGCAATCCTGCCAAAAGCAATCTACAGATTCAATGCAATCCCCATTAA
>NW_024430016.1:0-7470 GCF_017639785.1 Mesocricetus auratus
AAACAGGTGAGGTGAACTTGGGAGAGTGAGGGATCCTTGGTTATCATGAGATGTCTTTCTTTTCTAGTAGCATTGTTCCTCACAAACAGGAGGAAAGATGCAGAGTCACACAAGCTTTATCATTTCACTGAGTACAAGGAGCACACATCTGTTGTGTAACAGTACTGGATTAGGTATAGAGAAATAAGAAGCAAAAATGGTATCGTTTGTGGGGTGACTGGAGCGCAGTCGCTGCAGGAGTAAGCGGATCATACCGCTGAAGTAAGTACAGGCCTAAATTTTATGTCCCTAAAACCCTCAACCCACAGGGAATGATCAGAAATAACTTCTGAGCTTCACATAATGTTCTTGCTAAAGGTAGCCGTGCACAGTGCAGTGGTGAGTCTGTGTCCTTCAGACTTGAAGGAAAGCTGCTGTTCCCTGCCATGAGATCCTCATGGACCATGCTCACTGACAAGCGGGGAGGTTGAAGCTCACAACCTCCTCAGGTCTTCTCCTCCCCATCATGATGCAAGAAGGAAACAATTCATTGGAAGCAGGAGCACCCTAGGTCCTGTAGCAGCTCCTGAGTTGCCCAGAGGACTCTTCAGTGATGCAGCTCTTCACTAGTCATCCATGCTATGGATGCAATTCTTCAGTGGCTTAGTCTTCAGTAAATTGGCAAACATCCAAGTGGTCTAACCTTTGAGTCACCCATGATCATGTAAGTAACCCTGACAAACTCACTAGTCCATCAAACCAGATTTGGACAGAATCCTTGCTTTGGTTTCTAGGCCTACTCTAGGGTGAACAGACATTTCTTTATGTCTTTCTAAGAAAACTCATATTATGGTTTCCAAAAATGCCCTCATGTATGAAGAAGGCCTGGACACCTTAGAAAAGAACAGAAGCACTCTTTAGGAAAGAAAACTATTAGGGCAGACATCAGGAAAGTGTCTGAGACAAGGGGCTAGAGATATGGCTGAGGGGTAGAGAGCACTACTGCTCTTACAGAAGACTCAATTTCAGTTCCTAGCATCCACACATGGGATGGTACACAACCACCACCTATCACTCCAGTTCTAGGGAATCAGATGCCACCTTCGGGCCTCTGCAGCCACTGGCACAACACACATGAGCACATACATATGAATAAAAATGTAATGTACGTGAGACAAACTACCTCCCTATACTTAGTCATGACTTCACAGAAGAAGGTCCTGGAAACTGCCCTTCTCTGCTTTAACTTGTACACTCTCCCACAGCAGTCCACAGAGTGTAGAGTCAGAGCCAACAGCATCAGCATCATCAAGCAGCTTACTAGACCTGCAAATTCTCAGGTCCCACCCCAAACCTCCTAAATCACAAACTCTGGAGATGGAAAATCATGTTGTATGTTCAAGCCCTTGGGGACTACTGATGCACAACTAAGCTTGCAAAACTATGCTCAAACATCTGCTACAGTGTTAACTCCTGTCACTAGCACACACTACAGGTCTTCAGGCCTTGTCAGATTTCTTCACTTGTAAATGAGTATTTTTAGAGAAGTACCTGCAGGAGTATAATCCACTTGCTGAAAAGTACATCTGCAGTACCAGTGGAAAAAAATACCTATGCCTAGACAGTGACTGACCAGGGAGACACTGACTGAAATGGTACATGTCAACATTAACTGTTCCATTTATTTAAGTCATCTGCCTCACAAACTGGCAGGGCTTGCTGTCAAAGCAGGACTTGATTCTGAACACCATCTAATGTTCTCGGCATTATCTTTTATATGCAGTTGAAAAGGGTCCACATGAGAATTCCTGCTGTACAAGAAAACATTCACATCATGCCTTTTAGCATCTTTGGTCTCTCTTTGGGACAGGGGAGATGGGGAGTTAGGAAAATAATTATTTTTAGAACAAGAGAGTGATTTATCACTGAAGTAAACAGCACAGAAACATAAATCAAGTGTGTGGAAATAATACATCACCATTACTCGTCTTAACTCTACCAAATTATTACGTATAAACCCCACAGAGCTTGACTTAAAGATCCTGTCCGTGTTTACAGGTATCTAAATGGCTATTGCTTCCTGTAGCTCATGCATTACAAGAGACTTTGCCATCGCTTCCCCAAAGAGCATATAAGGAGTATGTTATCAAAGATGTCACTATAACCAGGCACGATTGATAAGCACACGGCCCACATCACATATGTATGCCAAGAGCCTTTATCTGCAGTTAATTAGTTTAGCTATTGCTTTCATGGTTCATTTAGACACCTCACGCTTCATTAAGTATCAATAAATTTTATCCTCAAAAAAGAAGAACACGTTCAGTAGAAATATGACTGTCTCTTCAAGTGATAATCTTGCTAATGGGTGTGTACATTGCAAGTATGTCTATCAGGACTGACAAAACCCAACTGCCGTGGTTGCAATACCCTGAAGTAATATGCAAATTTTATTCTATAGTTTAACATGCACGCCTCATCCACACATATTTTCTTACAGTAGAAGGGAAAAAAAGCCTTTCTTTTCTCTTCCAAAAACGAAGCATCTTTTAAACTTCTATTTTTATTTTGTCAAGAATGCCTACTTATGTTTCATAAGCTCCTTTTCTCCATTACATCAATTCTAAATTCCTTCTTATTGGAAAGACAAACTTTAAGCAACTTTCTATAGCACAACAGACTGTTTTCAATAATCATGTGTTCTTTGCTTCTTCAATTTGTTCAAAGAGGGCAGGGGTCAGTGCCTGGGACCTGACCACCCACCCACCCTACCGGAGAGCTGTCTGGAGTGATCACTGGCTTCCAGGGGCAGGTGTGTCTGAACAGGGAGGTCAGGAGCAACGAGAAAGAGCATTAACCACAGGAGCAGGACCCTGTCATTCTCTTGCCTCCCGGGCCATCGTTTGTCCATTCTGTGAAGACACCTTTAACCTGCTTATCTGCCAAATCTGTCACCCAGCTCCTTGTCCTCTGGCTCACACTTTCCCTATAGAACCTTTGTCATCCAGTCATTCATTCTTCCATCCATCCTGTCATCTAAAAATATACTGCCGAGGATAAAGGTCCCTCTGCCACTTCCTTACAGTATAGTACAGAGGCAGTGCTCACTAAAGCAAGGAAACGGACAAATGAGGAAGATCACTTCAAACAAAGGTAAGGTTCAGAAAAGAAATGTCACATGGAGGTGGCATGATGACCGTAGGCTGAGTGGCCGGTAAGTTCATAAGCTGAGCTGAAAATCGTGAGAAGGAAAGCAGCTGAGAAAGAACTTAGGGGAGGAGGGAAGAGTCACAAGACTAAAACATGGGTAAGTATAGAGACCAGGATGTTGGACTGACTTTGCATGGTGAACAGGAAGCCGATGAGATGGAAGGGACTCAGAAGTGGGAGCATCGGTGCTGGATGAATCTGCAGGACTCCACTCTACAGACAAGTCTCACAGCAAGTGGGGCTTGTGACTCTGGAGTTCACATTTCTAGCACATAGTCCCATACATCGTACACAATCCACAACGTGGGTTCAATGAAAGACCCCAGAGGGCCATCTCCCAAAGCAGCAGATGACAGATACTCAACAGACTTTCCTATCACTTTGTAGAATTTCTTACTTTTCTCAGTCCCCTACTGCAATGTCACACTTCATTCTTTCTACTCAGTGACAACTCACTAGAGCCCCTTACATGCCAGAAAAGGGTTTCCTATTTATTTTCACAGCAGAGACAATGAATTATGCTATGAGGGTCCGTGTGGTTTCACTGCTCCTTTGAGTGGCCAATGGTAAAATACATTTAGGGGTCAAGTAGTAGGAGCTCAGAGCATACGCAGAAAGGGTTTCCAAAGGAAGCTCAGAGTTGCTTGCTCTTGCCTTAATGTTTGTTTAAAAAGTACTTCAACTCAGCCACTAGTGGATAACCAAAGAGGAACAATAATATTCATAATCATGTTGTCATTGTCATCATCATCACTATCATCAACTCTCCAAACACAAAGTAATATAAATGAAGTCTCATGGTGAACTTAATTATCATAATGGATGATGAGAAAGAGGAAAACAGGACAGCCTGTTAGGAATACTTTCATTTCCATGCTAAAACACATTTCAGTGCTTCCAAATTTGGCCTATCTGTTTTGCCAGTGGTAGATAAGAGGCAAATTTTGAATAATGGATGAATGATGCCCGGTTTCATTTCCTCTAAATAACGTTTGGTGATGATGAAGACCTCACCAGGTTGGCTCTGACAGGCTTCAAGACCATTATAAATCTACAAAGCCAGAGTGACTACATTGGATATGTGTGGGAAACACACGCTTGCTGGGTTTATGCACACCAGTAAAAATTCCAAAGGGGTCTGATGCCAGAAAAATGCCTTATTTTGTCAGAAAGTACATCTCCCACACAGCAGCAGGTCTGGCATAGCTTGAGCCACGTGTTATAAACAAAGCAAAGTGACATGCGATATGGGCCTCACTGCCTGATGACAGAATTCACGAGCTGTCTTCACTCTGAGCTTTTCTGGAACAAACTGAGTCCGCATAGCCCATGCCTGCTTGGCGGTTGTGTCTTATTATCTATCTTTGTTGCTCTCTGTAAAGCCCTTACCTCTTGGGTGGCTGAGACTCATTTCTCATTAGGATTTCAAGATTTACCCCCATTTCCAAATAAATTCTAAATTTCTAAGGAACTTTCCAGTCCACTATATAGCTAAGTTAATATTCACAGACAACTATTTTTTGTTTGTTTCTGGAACCATGCAGATGCTGTCACAAGCATATTTAAATAAACTGGCAAGTAAGGTAATGGGTCCTTCTCTTAACAGTCACTATGTGGATAACACTTCAGTATCTCTATTGGTAATCCTTGTTACTACTTACAGTGCACTAATTTTATGATCAAATATTAAAAGATTTCAGCAAATTCTGTTTTGTCAATTCCAAACACTTGTTCTGAGCATACACCAAGTAAAAAGAGCTTCTACGTGCCCGAGAACAAGGAGCCATAATGACACTGGATACCCCTTTGTCTTTCTTGATGTCCACTTGTTTCTCTGTCATGCAAACCCAAGTAACGTAAGGCATCTTTCTTGCTGTGTTAAGTTTTCTGAGGCTGCTTACCAAGAGTTGCACAATGCAGGCAACTGTAGGCAACAGAACTTTATTCCCTGGGAGCTCCAGAATCCCTAATTCAATGTGTTTTCTGGTCATTTTCACTCTGAAGACTCTCAGGGGCTCCTTCTTGCCTCATCCTGGCATCCAGAGATTGCTGGCAGGGTTGCTCACTCCTTCCCTCACATCTCTCCAGTCTCTCCGTCTGTCATCACATGGTCTCCCATTCTCTGTCATCTGTATTCACGTGGCATTCTTATTTATGTGCCTGTGTCCAAACTTCCCTCCTTTTTAAAATAACAGCCAACATTGTATTAAGTGTTAGCTTAACAATGTTAGAAAGACTATTTGAAAATTAAATCCCATTCTGACATTTTAGGTATGAACCGTTGGGGGGTAGGACACTGTGTGGTCAACCTAAATACAATCACACCATTGCAATACCACCTTTCCCAAGGCCTCTGAAAAGACGTTTTCCAATGAAATAACCAAGAAAAAACACCGAAGAAAAGTAAGTAACTCAATGAAGTTAATTCAATGAAATAAACCAACAGGAGACTCAATCATTTAGGACGGAACTGGTCTCACCCATTATGCTAATCACCCAAATGTTCAGCCACACAAACATGTCTACACAGTTATATCAACGTATTTTTTCCTCAACTGGTCTCTTGTCTGGATCCAGCTCCCTCAGTAGAGACCCTCTGTCCCACACTCACCATCCAGATGAGGTTAGATATGAGCAACACCTGTGCACCATGCAAGAGGCCCTCACACACACTGCCATTCTCTTCATGAGAGGAGGAAAGACACTAAATCATGAAATAAAAAGCACTATTCCCTAAAGCATTCAGGGGGGAAAAGTGTAGACGTAGATAAGCTTTTTTCGAGAGCACACAAGCACACGCACACTTCAAAAGCTACTTCATTTATCCACTTTCTCACTCACTTGTATGTTAGAACTGGCAAATATCTTAGCTATCATCCAAACAGACAAGCTTATTTAATAAATGAACATGCAGAAATGATGAGTGATTATCCCATGATGATATAAATAAGTGGACAACAAGCTTGTTGGGCTTCTATTTTAATTTGGTGACACCCAGACTCCCTAGTATAATTTTTACCTTCATAGTAAAACCATATTCCATAGCCAGGATGGTACAGACTGAAGACACTGAAAGTCAACTTCATAGGTTCAAACCTAGGTCTGTTACTAACACATGTGAGCCAGCCATTTAAAAGCTTGGTTAGCCTCCATGTTCTATGTGAAAAAAGAAGAAAGTAGAGTTAGTAAAACCCTCAATCACATCAACACATCAGAGTCCAGGGTCTCCCAGCACTGTTGAAAAAAATGAAAGAACAGATACTCTCAATATGTTAGTTTGTAGTGATTTTAATAATAATAATAATAATATGTATAAAAATTTGAAGACAACAAATGAGCGCTTCAGTGGTTTTCAATCACCATCCATGTCTGGAAGCCTTATTAGGTGCAAATCTTCAATCAGTTCTACAACAGTATAGTGATTTCCTGGTCCTTCATAATAATTAAATTTAAAGTTATTTCACAATCTTCTTTATATTCATCTAATCCTCGTGTCTTCCTCTAAATACAAATGAACAAAGCTCTATTTTCTGGTTTTAATTTCCCTGAGTGTGTGAGTTCACATTTAACTGCCTTCTCCAAACGATAATGTCCTTATTTCAAACGATAGTGTCCTTAAAAGCCAGTGATGTTATTGCAGCCTAACTCTGACAAATCCTTGTTCTTGTCTCTTGTGTCTTACCACTGTGAGTCTCAGGAAGGCAAACCCTGGGAAAATTATACAAACAGCCCCAAATATTTGAAATCAGCATTGTGCTCACATGCTTATGCCTCTCTGAAAGCTCGGAGCATTTCTCTTTCGGTTTTATTCTTTCATTAGCCCAAGGCTTGCTAATTAATTGGAATTTTCTAGAGCTTTTGTTGTTGTGACAAAGGCAAACAATGCAAAAGCTCATTTCTTCATGTTAAAGAGGGCCCTTCCACCCTCCAAGAGTGCAGTAGACAGGGATAAGAGGGGGGATTAAGTCGACTTTGAAAGGGTCAGACTTTGTGAGTTCCTGGCCCCCTCTCCCCTACCACAGCTGTCTTCATCTTATCCAGTACTGATTTATGAGAAGGGACATCTTAACCATGCTGTTTATTCCTCCAAAAGAGAGGCTGCTTCTCAGGCATTGTGTGTGATCTAAAATTAGATGGCAAAGAACATCCTATGAGCAAGGAACAAATAATATTGGGAAGCAAGAAATGTTGTACAAAGTAAAAGACTTATTTGAAAACAACAAAAAAATTTATGGATAAGAGAAGGGAGTTAAACCCAGATGAACACTTCCAAGCAAAGCA
>NW_024430017.1:0-2646 GCF_017639785.1 Mesocricetus auratus
AGAAAACCCCCTGTGGATCCCTGAAAGACTCACTCGAAGAGCTCCTTCACAACTCCAGAATAAGAAGGATGGAGGCCAAGTGGGTGATGAAGACTCTCCTACTCGGGATGATGGTTCCTAGTATGATGGGAGAGTTACGGTGGGCCATCATGTCTACCTTCCCCTACCGATGCCAGTGATGCAGAATGCCCAGGTGTTCCCTAGATTTTTCACAAATAATAGAGAGTTGGGGCTTGCCTTTTGCCTTTAGATCCTCAGATACAGAGTTTTCAGGATGAGAGAACCTTGTCATTAGTAGGAAGCTTGTGCTTTACTGTGATTTCTTCATTAAAGGATAATTTTATTCATATGGATCCAGAAAGATCTAATGCTAATCCTTTTGAATTAATGGAAGCTGTACTGATCTTTCTCCTATGATAGTGAGAAGGGACAGATTACTTTTGATTGGAAAGGGGCATTAGGCAACAGTCTGAGTGAGGGACAGAGCTCTGGATCATCTGATTGGTCCTCCTCCAATGTTAAGTATACCCTTTTAAGAGAACTAATTATTCAGCTGCCCTTTATTTGGGTTGTGAGTAATGATACCTTAGGTAAGAATCAGAAAGAAATAAATTGTTCTGCTTAGAATTGTTTTTATGCATTATGCTGGGATGCTATTAAGCACCCTTTTGCTTTGGTAATGCGCATGCCTCGATTTATTCCAGCTCCTGTTGAGGCGCCAAGTAATTTGAGTTTGTTTAGGGAAAAGCGAGATTTTTGGGATCTCTGCTATTATTGTGGGCCTGATAGCCACCGCCGCGGTTACTGCTTCGGTTACCGCCTCGGCCCTTGCACTTTCTGCCACTGTGCAGACAACTCAAACCATTAATGAACTATAGGCCACTGTGACCATGGTCCTAGATAAACAGGCCACTGCCAATTCTCAGATACAAGGAGGCCTGATGTTGGTAAACCAACAGATTAATTTGGTTCAGGAACAATTGGATATATTGTGGCAGATGGCCAAATTGGGATGTGAACAAAGTTGCCTGGCCTTTGTGTCACTTAGTACAATATGAGAATTTTACAAGAGCAGCTAACCTGTCAAAAGCTCTGTCTCAACATTTATTACAGAATTGGACTTTTGAGTTTGAGCAGACACTCCGTGAGTTGAGAATGGCGATCCTGCAAGTGAATTCGACGCATCTGGATCTTTCTCTGATGGAAGACCTCTCCCCCTGGATTTCATCTGCATTTTCTTATTTTAAGGAATGGGTGGGGGTAGGATCATTTAGCCTAGTTCTCTGCTGTGGAATAGTGTTGATGCTTTGGATGGTGTGTACGCTCAGAGCCCAAACAAAAGGAGAAAGTGGTGGTGGCACAAGCACTTGCTGCCTTAGAACACGGAGCATCCCCTGACATTTGGTTAACCATGTTAAAGCAATAGGTCGCTGGCCTCCCAGCTCTTGCACCCCACGAGGCTAGTCTCATTGCACGGGATAGAGTGGGTAGGCTTCAGCAGCCCAAGGAGTTGCAAGGCTAAGCACTGCACAGGAGAGGTCTGCGGTATAACGACTTTCTCCTGGGAGATAAGTCATCTTGCATGAAGGTTCTATGTCATGATCTCCTTCCCCCAGAAAAAAGACATCGGACTGGTCAGGACTTCCTCTGGGGATAAGACCCTGGAGAGGAGCTTTGTACATGTTCCGAATTTGCACATGGGGATTTGACTCTATCTCCACTCCAAAGTTGTGGGTGTCCTATTGCTTCAAAAATAAATGAATAGGGGGAGATGGTGCCGAAAGAGATGTGAGGAGCCGCTCTCGCTATCGCTATTGCCGTTAGAAGATGGCGCTGACATCCACTGTCAGTTGGAGTTAACTGTGTTAAAGCAATAGGTCGCTGGCCTCCCAGCTCTTGCACCCCACGAGGCTAGTCTCATTGCACGGGATAGAGTGGGTAGGCTTCAGCAGCCCAAGGAGTTGCAAGGCTAAGCACTGCACAGGAGAGGTCTGCGGTATAACGACTTTCTCCTGGGAGATAAGTCATCTTGCATGAAGGTTCTATGTCATGATCTCCTTCCCCCAGAAAAAAGACATCGGACTGGTCAGGACTTCCTCTGGGGATAAGACCCTGGAGAGGAGCTTTGTACATGTTCCGAATTTGCACATGGGGATTTGACCTCTATCTCCACTCCAAAGTTGTGGGTGTCCTATTGCTTCAAAAATAAATGAATAGGGGGAGATGTGAGGAGCCGCCCTCGCTATCGCTATTGCCGTTAGAAGATGGCGCTGACATCCACTGTCAGTTGGAGTTAACTGTCGCTGTCAGTTAGAGTTAACTGTCGCTGTCAGTTGGAGTTAACTGTCGCTGTCAGTTGGAGTTAACCGTTTAAACTGTGCCTCTCCCGTGACGTCATCTGGGGTGATGTGCAAACCACCAATCCCGGCTCTACACATCTCACTCGGAGCTCCTAGGCTTATATAAGGGGCTGGGTTTCTTAGCTTGGGGTCTCCCTCTAAGAAGCTGATCATCTATCTCTCAAGATGCATTAAAGCTTTACTGCAGAAGGATCCGAGTGTTCTGCGTCGTTCTTGCTGGCGAGACGGTAGCGCGGGACACCTTCCTTTGTGGGTTAATGGATGAAAGTTCTATGATGACACCTAA
>NW_024430018.1:0-719 GCF_017639785.1 Mesocricetus auratus
AAACCGAGGACTATCTTGAGAATGTTTTTATTACAAATATAGGGGTATTCCAAGGGGACATGGAGGGAACCAAATGACCTGCCTCCAATTGTTCTTGAACTAGCTGGTGAGCCGCCCTTAGTTTCTTCGCTGGTAAGGGCCACTGTTCCACCCATACCGGATCATCTGATAGCCATGTGATGGGTATGGGGGCTGGCGGCGTAACAGTGACCCTCATCAAAAATGGCCAAAACCCTTCCTATCCCCTGGGGCCCTGTTCTCCAAAGGGAGGGATGCCACAGGGCAAACCTCTCCCTGTTCTAGTTTACCTAGTTCCCTCCCCGGGCTCCAGCCCCTCCCTTGCATCATCTGGGGGCTCCTGCTTTTGGACTTGGGTGCCTGGGTGGTGAGGACCACTCCCATTTCTTGCATGAGGTCCCGTCCCCAGAGGTTAATAGGGAAGCCAGGCAAAACATATGGCTGGAAAAGCCCTGTGTGGCCCTCAGAGTCTTGCCACTTTAGGATTCTGAGGCTTTTTTGGGGCACAGCCTGTCCTATCAAATAATCTCCCCCCGACAGAGCTGCTCTGCAAAGCTGCTGCCAATCGCCAGGTGTCAAATTAAGAGACGCAAGAGATTCCATTAAGGAAAGTGTAAAGGGAGCCTGTGCTCCATAATTTAAAGTTGCCTCCTTAAGTTGTTTTATATCCTTAAAATTTAAAGGGTTATGACGCCACACTT
>NW_024430019.1:0-1493 GCF_017639785.1 Mesocricetus auratus
GCCATCTTCTAACGGCGATAGCGATAGCGAGGGCGGCTCCTCACATCTCCCCTATTCATTTATTTTTGAAGCCATAGGACACCCACAACTTTGGAGTGGAGATAGAGGTCAAATCCCCATGTGCAAATTTGGAACATGTACAAAGCTCCTCTCCAGGGTCTTATCCCCAGAGGGAGCCCTGACCAGTCCCGATGTCGTTTTTCTGGGGGAAGGAGATCATGACATAGAACCTTCATGCAAGATGACTTATCTCCCAGGAGAAAGTCGTTATACCGCAGACCTCTCCTGTGCAGTGCTTAGCCTTGCAACTCCTTGGGCTGCTGAAGCCTACCCACTCTATCCCGTGCAATGAGACTAGCCTCGTGGGGTGCAAGAGCTGGGAGGCCAGCGACCTATTGCTTTAACATGGTTAACCAAATGTCAGGGAGGCTCCGTGTTCTAAGGCAGCAAGTGCTTGTGCCACCACCACTTTGTCTCTTTTGTTTGGGCTCTGAGCTTACACACCATCCAAAGCATCAACACTATTCCACAGCAGAGAACTAGGCTAAATGATCCTACCCCCACCCATTCCTTAAAATAAGAAAATGCAGATGAAATCCAGGAGGAGAGGCCTTCCATCAGAGAAAGATCCAGATGCGTCGAATTCACTTGCAGGATCGCCATTCTCAACTCACGGAGTGTCTGCTCAAACTCAAAAGTCCAATTCTGTAATAAATGTTGAGACAGAGCTTTTGACAGGTTAGCTGCTCTTGTAAAATTCTCATATTGTACTGAAGTGACACAAAGGCCAGGCAACTTTTGTTCACATCCCAATTGGGCCATCTGCCACAATATATCCAATTGTTCCTGAACCAAATTAATCTGTTGGTTTACCAACATCAGGCCTCCTTGTATCTGAGAATTGGCAGTGGCCTGTTTATCTAGGACCATGGTCACAGTGGCCTATAGTTCATTAATGGTTTGAGTTGTCTGCACAGTGGCAGAAAGTGCAAGGGCCGAGGCGGTAACCGAAGCAGTAACCGCGGCGGTGGCTATCAGGCCCACAATAATAGCAGAGATCCCAAAAATCTCGCTTTTCCCTAAACAAACTCAAATTACTTGGCGCCTCAACAGGAACTGGAACAAATCGAGGCATGCGCATTACCAAAGCAAAAGGGTGCTTAATAGCATCCCAGCATAATGCATAAAAACAATTCTAAGCAGAGCAATTTATTTCTTTCTGATTCTTACCTAAGGTATCATTACTCACAACCCAAATAAAGGGCAGCTGAATAATTAGTTCTCTTAAAAGGGGTATACTTAACATTGGAGGAGGACCAATCAGATGATCCAGAGCTCTGTCCCTCACTCAGACTGTTGCCTAATGCCCCTTTCCAATCAAAAGTAATCTGTCCCTTCTCACTATCATAGGAGAAAGATCAGTACAGCTTCCATTAATTCAAAAGGATTAGCATTAGATCTTTCTGGATCCATATGAATAAAATTATCCTTTA
>NW_024430020.1:0-19290 GCF_017639785.1 Mesocricetus auratus
GTGGAGCACTCCCTGACCAGCAGGAAAGACTACCACCAGACAAGGATTCTTCCCAAATCACGCTTTATTGGAGCCTCTTGGTTGAAGGGAGAGCAGGAAGCAAGGGACCCAGAACAAAGACTGCAGCTGCTTATATAGGAGCTGAGGCAGCGTGCAACTGTCCTATTGGTCGAGCACCCCTGGCAGCCACCTCAGGCTCCCTGATTGGCCCAGCAAGCTGAAGACACTGAGCATGCTCGAGCTGGTGATTCTGGTTATGACCCTATATGGAGTTGTTTACTCCAGCCCTGCAGGGGCCCAGTGCCATCTTGGAATGGCGGCCACAACTCATGGCTCCCTGCAGTTCCCCCTTCTTGTTTCCTTCAGGGCCAAGTCAGGTCTTATTCCCGATCAGGTCTTCACCTCATGATGTGTGGACCGATCAAGGGAGGCCAAAAACACCTCATAGCATTCCTTCTCCAGTGCAATGGGATCAAGCCCTTGGAGGTGCAAAGGCAATGCTATGAAGGGGCCAGCACGCCTTCCTCAGTGCAATGGGCAAATATCCCATGAGGGTGCAAAGGCCGTGCTTGGCTAGTGGCTCCTGAGAGCGGACAACCATACTTGGGGGGAGTTGCCTTTCTCAAGAGCAGCCAGTGCCTGCAGCACTACTGCCTTATCACGGGACACCTGAGTCCGCAGGCGGCAGGTCAACCAAAGGCACAGTACGCACCCTCCTATGCAGCATGCAAAATCATCCCTACCCCCACCCACTCCTTGAACAGGGAGAGGGCAGAGGAGATCCAGGACTGTAGTCCCTTCGCCAAGCTGAGATCCACACGCGTTGAATTAATTAGGACTATAGCATGCCTGAGGTCTTCCAGGGTGGCATCAAAATCCTCAGACCAATTTCCTGCAAGATACAAGGACAAAGAGCGAGACAAATTGGCAGCCCTAGTAAAATTTTCATATTGAACACTGGTAATGCACAGGGCGTCCAACTTCCATTCGCAGCCCAATTGGGCCAGCTGCCAAAGAATATCCACCTGCTCTTGTACCAAATCTATTCTTTGGTTGATCACCATTAATCCACCTTTAATATGAGCATCCATGGCGGTTTGTTTTTCTAGGGCTGAGGCCACAGCGGTGGACAACCGATTAAGTGTCTCGCCTGTTTGAACAGCAGTAGTCATGGCAATGGCCGCCGTAGTGGCAGAGACCGCTATGGCCGACATTGCGACCACCACCAAAGCCGTGACACCGAAGTCCCTCTTGTGACGAAATAACGTCATCGTACTAGGGGCCTCTACTGGCACAGGGACCCAACGAGGGACCCGTGCTACCAAGGCTCGAGTGTATTTAGCCGTGTTCCAGCATTGTGATAATGAGCAAGTCTCATTAGAGCAATTGGTAAAAGAAGAATTACTTAAAATAAACAAAAATGGTGGATGAAGGCATACTGGGGCAGCTTTATAAGACGTAACGTTTACAACATCTTCCAACCTTTTGGTGCATCCTCCAGTACCATTAACTTGCATAAACCCCAGCACCATCCCTCTCCCTGCATTACTTGCTACCTCTCTTTCAGTCAGATTATACACACAACTAAACTTACTATATCCTGCCTCCCCCCCTCCCAACAATACAAAAGGGGAGATATCTGAACAGCTACCATATACACCACAAAGTAACCATTTATCATAGGGAATCATAACATCCGCCTGGATAAAAAAACCCATGGTAAACGAGAACCTATGAGGGGCTGGTCCCCGCATATCAGGCGAAAAGGTGAATCTATGTGCGCTATCCGCCCAGGCGACCATGTGAGACTGACAGTCTGTCCAAGGCCAAAGTTCTCCTTCCTTAAGGGAGCCCCAGCAGTGTGGAGCAAGTCGTGGCTGGACAGGCGGAGACTCGCTTTCCGAAACATTGGGGAAGGACACAAAGGTACCATTGAACCAAAGGGCCTTTTGGGTATAAGAATAATTGCTAAACTGAAAAGGGGACGACTGATTCCCTGGCCCAAATTGCCAATTCCTTCTCTCCTGGGAAACCAAAGTAAAGTCTTGATCCTGCTGGAACCATGCCAAACCCTGCTTTCTTAGAGCAATGCATGATCCCGGGTTTATTTCCAAAGTAAAACATAGGGAACCCTCTTCCATAAAACTTCTATTCTCCCCTAAGGGGGCCACATGCATATCAAGGGGTAACATGGGAAGACCCAACATTTTCTGACTTATAAAAAATCGTGGGAAAACAGCTGCATTATGCCTGACAGGAATCGGCTTGGGGAAGGCTGACAGAATCCCCCATCTCTGCTCCGCTCGACTCTGTATCATCTTCCACAGGATCGACAGCATCAATATCTTGACGAATGGCAGAATCATTTTCCTGAGCCTCGACGACTCTGGTCAGGCGACTCGGAACCCAATGAGGTGCTTCTTGCCCCTGTGGAAAAACACAAACAGCTCCTCTGGACCTCCGAATGATGGGGTCCGGGCCATACCATTTGTTATCCAGCACATTCTTCCACATCACATCCCCTACCCTATCCGGGGTGGGGTAGGTGTGTCGGTCAGCCGCTGTACGGCCTTTGTCATCCATTATCAAGAAATTGAGAGTAAAAAGGGCCATGGCAATCCTGTTCCTAGGGGAGGCAGTCTCAGCCACTCCCCCTTTTTGTTTTTGTAAGAGTTCCTTGATGCTGCGATTAGCTCTCTCCACTATCCCCTGGCCTTGGGGATTATAAGGCAATCCAAAGGTGTGTGCAACCTGAAGCTGTGCACAAAAGACACGAAAGCCCTTGGAAGAGTAGGCAGGGCCATTATCCGTCTTCAGACGGACTGGCTTGCCCCAAGCCGCCCAAGCTTCCAGGCAGTGGGTTTTAACATGAGTGGACTTTTCCCCTGCCAGAGGGGTGGCAAAAATGACACCCGAATAGGTATCCACTGAGACATGAAGATATTTGACACGGCCAAATTCTGGAACATGAGTGACATCCATTTGCCACAAGGTATTTGGTCGTAGGCCTCGGGGGTTAACGCCTACATGAGGGGGATGAAAGAAGGTGATACAAGAAGAACAGGCTTTTACAATGCTTCGAGCATCATGTCTGGTCAAAGCAAACTTTCTCCGCAGGGTATCGGCGGGGACATGATACAGGTTATGAAAATCCCGAGCTTGCTGGATGGGATCTGCAACCACCATAGTCATCAATGCTCTGGTGGCTAAATCAGCTTGCTCATTGCCTTTAGCAATAAAGCCAGGAAGCAAGGTATGTGCTCTAACATGGCCAACAAAAAAGGAATGGCTTCTTTGTAAAATACAATGTTGAATCTGTAACAAGATATTTGAGACGGGGCTTGCCTGACGAACTGAGGCAGCCACCTCAAGGGAGGAAACCGCATTAACCACGTACTGGGAATCTGAAAACAAATTAAAGGGCTCAGGGAATTTCTTGAAAACTTCAAGTACCACCAAGCATTCAGTTGCTTGGGGTGTATCAGGTTGAAAAGAAAAAACCTGAGGCGGCTGGTGTCCCACAACCATCGCCCCTTTTCCTGTTTTTGACCCATCAGTAAATATAGTCACGGCACCGACCAGGGGAACGGGCGAAGTGACCTTGGGAAAATAGACCAGATTATCATCCACAAAACTTAACAATGGATGTTTTGGAAAGTGATTATCTATAATATTAGAAAAGGAGCAGAGTAGAACTGCCCAATCATCCACAGTGGCGGCCAAAACTTCTACCTGATCTTTGGTATAAGGAATGATTAGCTTATCCGGCATTTTTGCAAAAGATGTTAAGCAAAATTTTATGCCAATCATGGCCTGAAGGGCTACTAGGGCAGGATAATAATTAAGGGTCCGCATTCCCACCGAATTGCCATGTAGCCACCAGAGGGGCCCATCCTGCCATAACACACCAGTGGGAGAATGTCTTGTCTTTAGGATGCATAAAGAAATGGGAAGAGATGGATCATATCTATTAAGCTGTGCCCGGGACAGTGCCTCCTCTACCAAGCGTAAGGAACGCTTTGCTGCAGGAGTCAAGGCCCGTGGGGAGGTTACATCAGGATTGCCCTCTAATATGGAAAATAGGGGCAATAATTCAGATCTAGGGAGATGAAGATAACCCCTAACCCAATTGATATCCCCCAGCAACTGCTGGAAGTCGTTGAGTGTCGTCAGATGTTGAGTCCGAATAAGGACCTTCTGGGGGCGAATAGTATCTGGCTGAATTATCATCCCCAGGAATTTAGCTGTGGTCGAACGCTGCACCTTTTCAGGAGCTATAACCAGGCCCCGAGCCTCCAGTGTAGAAACTGTTCTTTGAAAGGCATCCTCAAGATTTTGTAGGGAACGGGCTGCCAACAGGATGTCATCCATATAATGAATAATACGCACATCAGGATATTGCTGCCGCACAGCCAACAAGGCAGCATCCACAAACAGTTGGCACATTGTAGGACTATTAGCCATCCCCTGTGGGAGGACCCGCCATTGAAAACGGGCATCGGGTTGTTCATGATTAATGGAGGGTATGGTAAAAGCAAACCGCTCCCTGTCTTGCTTACACAGGGGGATCGAGAAGAAACAATCTTTAATATCCAAGATCATCACAGGCCAATTTCTCGGTAGAGCAGAAAGTAATGGGAGACCTCTTTGCGTAGGCCCCATGATCTGCATTTGGTTATTAACAGCTCTCAAGTCATGGAGCAATCGCCATTTTCCAGATGGTTTCTTAATGACAAAAATTGGTGTATTCCATGGCGAAACAGAGGGCTCAATATGGTCCAAGTGAAGCTGTTCCTGGACAAGCT
The DNA here is from genome assembly GCF_017639785.1 of Mesocricetus auratus. Taxonomy (NCBI): domain Eukaryota; kingdom Metazoa; phylum Chordata; class Mammalia; order Rodentia; family Cricetidae; genus Mesocricetus; species Mesocricetus auratus. The sequence goes on from NW_024430020.1 coordinate 4,806, forward strand.
GTTTAACGGCTTCTAATTTCTCTTGAGAAAGGGGCCACTGGGGTACCCACACCGCCTTTTGAGTTGTCCAAGGTATGGGGAGAGGCTGAACATCAGAAGCCGATGAGTCAGTGGCCCCTAAGAAAAACCCAGCCCTTTCCGGTCTATCTTCACAGATGGGATGATGGGCTGAGATATACCCTGAAGATTTTTTCCTAGCCCCTTAGTGGGGATAAATCCCTGTTTTGACATCATGTTTTTACTTTCCTCTGAGAACTCATTTGTCAACCGCAGCTGTAACTGCTGTTGGATGTCTCTGCCCCAAAGATTAATGGGGAGGTCAATTACAAAAGGTTGAACTCTGCCCTGTTGGTCCTCCATCTTCCAGACCAGCTCTTTCGAGCTTATACAGGGCGTGTGTGCATAGCCCAAGCCCTGTAGGGATTGGGCCGAGCGTTGGAGGGGCCATTTTTTTTGGCCATTCTTTAATTCTAATAATACTCCTGTCAGCGCCCGTGTCAACTAGGCCATAAAAGGGCCTCCCTTCAATGATTAATTGTAATACAGGTCTGTCATCAAGAGCCATAGACAAACAAGCCAGATCAACTCCTGTAGAGCCTAGGCCTCCCTTTTCTCTGGTCCATTTTCTTGAGGGAAACATCCCATGGGACGAGGGCAGGAGCAGGAGCTGAGCAATGCGATCTCCAGGAGCAATTGAAATAACCCCTGACAGGGAATGACAAAGAAGCTTAATCTCCCCAGTATAATCCGGGTCGATTACTCCCGGGAAAATCATAAGCCCTTTCATTGTTGACGAAGAACGTCCCAAAACTATCCCCACTTGGCCCTCTGGCAATGGACCTGACATGTCTGACGTCACAATCTGAACCCCCATCTCAGGCGTTAATACCATTCCGGAGGTGGCACAGAGGTCCAGCCCTGTGGAGCTGCTAGTTGCTCGCCGGATGACTGACTTGGCCCCATCAATTGGGGAGTCTGTGTTGACATAGGGGTCTGAAATGCCCCAAATATTTTTGGGCCCTGGGGACGGGGGCCCCTCACCCCGTTTTTTGACCCGGTTGTATCTGGTGGAAGAATGGGGTGGCCATTTATGTCCTTAGTGGAGTGACACTCATTTGCCCAATGTTTGCCTTTCTTACAGCGTGGACAAGTCCCAGGCATGCGCGAACCTGTCGATGCAGGTTGCCTAGGTGAGACGATGCCATTAGGGCAATTTCTTTTTAAATGTCCTGGCTGACCACATCGGAAGCAGCCTTTTCCTTTGGAATCACGAGCAGCTTTAGTGGCGGAAAGCACAGCCGCAGCAAGGCCAGCATTAGTCAGGGGGCCCCCTACCTCCCGGCAAGCTTTGATCCAAGCATCTAAATTCTTATGTCTGACCGGGGCTATGGCCCTTTGGCACTCTTTAGTACTTTGTTCAAAGATAATTTGTTGTACAAAAGGCATGGTGTATTCAGCACCACCTATTGTCTTATCTGCTACCTCAAGTAGCCTGGCTACAAAATCTGCAAAAGGTTCTGCGGGGCCCTGAATGATCTTTGTCAAGTTACCAGCCACTTCCCCTTTATTGGGGAGTGCTCTCCAGGCCCGATAATGAATTTCATTTATTTGTTGATAAACATCCATGGGGAGGCCAACCTGATTGCCCAAATATCGTCCAAGGCCCAGGAGCATGTCTGCTGTCCATTCTGGGTGCCCATTTTGAATATTTATTCTAGCCTGTGTCTGGGCATTATCAGCAGCCAGGGACTTAAAGTCCAAGAATTGGCCCTTAGTCAGGCACGCTCTGCCCAACTCAACCCAATTTGTGGGCGTCAGCGGTGAGACGCAGATTCTGCGCAAAAGGGCAATCGAGTAATCTGCTGTAGCCCCAAAGTCTTTCACCGCCGCGACTAAATCTTTCAATTGCTTATAGGGGACAGGCTCATATCTCCTCTCCTGAGTCATTAGATCCTCCAGCACCGGAAATGCTGAGGCTAAACGGGACCAGGTGCTCTGGCTAATGTAATGGCAGCCTCCCCGCGCTCCCAAATGCAAAGGAGCAGCCTTTATCGGTGGTGCGGAGGGCGCAACCCGTGGCGGGTCAGGTGGACGAGGTGTCGGATTTTTTATGCCATATGAGGGGTTGTGGGCAGGAGGATGTACTCCTGGCCATTCCCATTCCTCCTCTCGATACCTTGCCGCTTCCTCTTCCAATTCCTCCTCCTCATCATGACTAAGTTCATCATCTGACAACTCTAGATTAGAAAATTCTCTCAAGACTGGGTAAAGTCGGCCTGTCTCCTCCCCTGGCCTGGGGAGGGGCTGTTCTTCTTTCTTTTTATCTAATTTCTCCTTCTCATCTTTGCATATGATTATTTGCTTTTCCTTCTTCTTTTCTATTTTTTTCTTAGGCCTATCCAAGTTTCCCTCTTGTATGTCTGATTCTGAAAAACTATCCTGGTGTGCTATCAATGCTTTTCGCTCTTCCCTAATGATTTCTGTATTGGTTCCCTCTCTGAGACAGTCACGCACAAGGCCCCAGAAAGGAATCGTGCCCCTTTTTAGTTTTCTTTCTCTCTCTGCTGTTTCAAGGTCGAGCCCTAGCTTTTCCCAGGAGGGCAAAGTAAGATCCCCTGAGACTGCGAACCATGGAGCTGATTTATCTATATCTGTCAGCAAGGTGGTGATTGTCCGCCTAGACACCTTTAAATCACGTTGTTTAAGTAAGGCCTGTACGGGGCCTATCATGTCCACCATCTCTCGACCAGCGCCCTGTACGTTACCCATGGCACGTCAAGTTGCCGCTTTATCTACAGCGGACTTATCTGGCGTTTTCGAAAGGCTGCGTAAATTATGATAGACTCTAATCTGGATTTGGTTCCTCCCAAAGGCTGTTTTATCTACAACAGTCTTACTTTCGGGTTTAAGAATGCCTGCAGCAGCACAGGCACTCTTGCTCAGGCCTATGACAGGGCAACCAAAAACAGCAAAAGAGCACAACAACTACCATCAACACAAAAACCAGACAGAACACCAAAGGATCAATCCCCCCAATCAGCATACTTGGAGAAAACTTGCTTACCGACGTCGCCGCTCCGCGTGTTGGGTTCTGAATCCTCTGTGGTCCCTTGCTCGGTACCAAAAGGAGTCCCAGCGTCCCGGGTTTCGGCACCAGTTGTGGAGCACTCCCTGACCAGCAGGAAAGACTACCACCAGACAAGGATTCTTCCCAAATCACGCTTTATTGGAGCCTCTTGGTTGAAGGGAGAGCAGGAAGCAAGGGACCCAGAACAAAGACTGCAGCTGCTTATATAGGAGCTGAGGCAGCGTGCAACTGTCCTATTGGTCGAGCACCCCTGGCAGCCACCTCAGGCTCCCTGATTGGCCCAGCAAGCTGAAGACACTGAGCATGCTCGAGCTGGTGACTCTGGTTATGACCCTATATGGAGTTGTTTACTCCAGCCCTGCAGGGGCCCAGTGCCATCTTGGAATGGTGGCCACAACTCATGGCTCCCTGCACTTCCTGATTCCTCTTGTTTTCCTCCCACTTCCTCTTCTCACCTTCTCTTTGTCCTACCTCCCTCCTGCCTCTCCCCTTACTCACAATTTTCCAGGGGTTCTTGTACAATTCATCTTCTTGGGGCACCATGTATGTCTCTCTTACTGTCTTCCTTGTTTCCTATACTTTCTGGAGGTGTGGATTGTAGGCTGGTAATCCTTTACTCTCGGTCTAATATAAATATATGAGGTAAAACATACCATGTTTGCCTTTCTATTACTGAGTTGTGTCACTTAGTATGGTTTCTTCTACTCCTATCCATTTGCCTACAAAAATTGAGATTCCTTTCAGTGGTACTCCACTGTGTAAATGTACCACATTTTCTCAATCCATTCTTTGGTTGAAGGATGTGTAGTTTGCTTCTAGTTTCTGGCTATCACAAATAATGCTGCTCTGAACATAAACGAACATATTTCCTTGTTGTATGAATATGCATTCTTTGGTTATAAGCCGAAGTGTGGAATTGCTGAGTCTTGAGGTAGACCGATTCCGATTATCTTTATTTCCAAAATGGCTGTACTAGTTTATACTCCCACCAGCTGTGGAAGAGTTTTCCCCTTTCTCCACATCCTTTCAAGCTTAAAATATCATTTGTGTTTTTTTATTTTATCCATTCTGACAGCAGCAAGATTGTACCACAGGGGTGTTTTGATTTGCATTTCCCTGATGGCTAAGAAAATAACTCGGGGTACTGCTAACCAAACTGTATGCTCATTTGTCAGTGAGATGACTTTTTTATTCTGGTGATCATTTTCTGCACCTATATTGCTTCTCTACTAACCTATATCCATGTGCTTGAAGTGATATTTTGGGAGGTTTGTGGTTCTCCAAAAAGAATTGAGTACCTCTGAACTATGGTAATTTTTTCCAGGCTTCTAAAACTAACAGCCTTGTGAATTTTAGAGGAAGGTTGAATGGAGATTGTAAAGCCATGAATAAGCCTGTGGAGGTTCTTTTCTTCACATGAGGCATTGCTGTGGGCCCAGCAAAAAGCAGCTGGATGACACTTTCAATTACTTTCAGAGATGAGAGACCTGAGGTAGCCTGCAAGGCATCTTAAACCTGGGTAAAAATCCACTGATGTGTCACTGAGTCACAAGCAAGGAGCATTCAGAAATGCTTTTAGGGATTCAGACTGACTTGTGCATCCTCTATGCTTTGTCACAATGCAAGATTACTTGTGTTGTCACTGCACAGTGGCTGCTGGAGAGGCCATACCAACCCTAGCACTCCTCACTAAAAAGGAGTTGACACAACAGATGGAGTCTGAACATCCAGCTAGAGCAATTGGCTAGGGAAACAATGGAGTTGCAAGATTGCCTCATCTCCATTACGAAGGATGACCTGACACTAAGAATTCAGTGTTACCAATGCCATTGTGACCATCTTGGTTCTACAATTTAACCCTTATTATATTTCATCTACTATATGAGCTTCTCTGTTTATTCACATGCACTGTGTCCCTTTGCCCAACACATTATCTCTAAATGCTTCCCAGATGCAGAAACTGAAACCTGGCAGGAGTGGGATGGGAAGAGTTTTTCATTATACTTTCTTTCAAATGAAACACAGAGCCTGTAGACTGAGTCACATAACTCAGGAATTGTTACAGAAGTGTGAATTCCCAGGATATATTTGGACAGATCTTATCAAGTGGCAGCTTCTATGAGATATTGGCTGCTGTGAGTTTGTGGTGATTCATTATTTGTCTGGAAAGACTCTATGTCTTTTGTTCTTCAACTAGCAACTAGAGGCCTGTTCACACATTTCAGGGTAGAGATACAAGGCCTGGAATGGAACCCTGCACATTTTGGTTATTTAACATCCTTTGGTACCATACTCTTGTTCTGTCTCTTTCTTTCTTTCTTTCTTTCTTTCTTTCTTTCTTTCTTTCTTTCTTTCTGTATTTGTACCTCACTCTCTCACACATGTAAGCACACACACATTCATACTCACAATACAGAAACAAACAGATTTGTCAATGTGTTTCTGCATTGCAGCATGTGTTACCACCTAGACCCTGCTATCAGCTGTCTGTGATTAGGCATAAGGATTTTCTTGTTTCACAGCTCCAGGTTATTCTTGTGATGAGTATTGGGATGCCAACTTTGAGCACTATAGTTTTTCCAATGTGCTCAACTTACTGCCATGTATGTATCCCCTTGGAGAGTTTATAAATCTATCATAAGTTCCTTTCACCAAAATATTGATTATAAATGTCCTTGTAGTGTGATTTTTTGTCCTCCAATGTGACAGGAACCAGGATTGTGAATTTGTATTTTGAAGACAGGGGAAACATCAATACAGATTTTGGTGGGCACACCCCATAAAGTAGATCATAGTGAACTTCTTAAAAAGCCATTTCAGCAGTCCTCATATCTCTTCACTTAAACATCCTTCCTTTGGCAGTGTAAGTTCAGGATAGCCAATTTAATAAGTAGAATAACTTACAAGTATATAGCAGGCATCTTGTGGCATTCCATGGACTCCAGTAGTCTTGATCACAGTCTGAATTCATGTGATCCTTGATAACATTATTCAAGGAGCTTTTCCCTTCCAGGTCAATGCCTAACCATAGGTCAAATATTTTATCAGACAGCTTAAAGATAGAGTACAAGCAGGTCATGGAACATCTGCATAGGTTGGAGAATGAGAACACTGACGCCTTGTATAAATTCAAGGAGATCGACAAGGAATCACTCTTCTATTGATAATGCCTGTTTTGCAAAGAACGAGAGCATTGTGAAATGTCACTCTGCCTTGCTTTTTTTCTGAACTGCGATGTCCACACTTCTGATTCTAGCCTTTATGCCTCTTAGCAAGCATCTTTATCAAACATCTCTTGTCTTGTGCCTCTGACACTCACGTTTGCTAATTGTGAGGGAGACTGTAAGCTCCTCCCAGGAACAGACTCTCATTCTTAATAGAATCTAGTTCAATGATTGTGAACCTTCCAAGTGTCATGACCATAGGAACGCCATTTGTCATTTATTGGTGAGCTCCCACCATAAAATATTTTTCTTACTAGCGCATAATTATAATTTTGCTAAGGTCATGAAACATTATGATAGCATTACTTACAAATGATATCTGAGATGCCACCCATCAAAAGAGTAATGGCATTAAAATGGAGTCATGATCCTTAGTTTGAGGACCTCTTCTCTAAGTAGAAGAACAATTTGCAACATGAGATTGTTATCAGGCCGAGGCTTATTGCATCCATGGATGCTCTACACACCTTGGGTCTCCTATCTTCCTTCTGAATCGATTCATCTCCTGCCTCCTGTTGTTGCCAGATTACCATGGTCATTTACAGGCATTGAAGGATGAATTCTCTTTGGTAAAGATACTTGGGTTTCTCTTTTTGACAGCGTATTCAGAAACTGTTTGGTTCTTTTTCGAATTGTCCTCGAATTTTGGCCTCCTGGGTGCAGCTGGAATGGCTACAGTAGTCTCTGGTATCTTTTAAATTTGAGAACCTGTTTACCAGTGGGATTGATGAGATTTGAAGGCATTGGTGGCAGGAAGAACCTGGAACGACTTACTCCACTGAGGGCATTAACAGCAATTTGCAGCACCGACACCAGTTGAAGAAATGTCAGGAGCAGAATTTGGCTGAAAACCTGAGACAAGAAACCAAGAAGATGCCAGGGGAATGGAGCCTGTTGGTGTCCTGCTTGGCAGAACAGAAAGGGATCTGTGAGGAAGAAGGAGATGTCATCAGAGACCTCCAGACCCAGGAGCACCAAGTAGGGAAAAGCAGTTGGATCAGGTTTAGATCAAGCAGTCGGATCAGTATTAGGTCAAGCAGCATTTCCTCTTGTAACATTAAAATTTTTACCCTCAAAACAAATGTTTTATTACATACCACTTTAATAGATCTCCCACACCTGTTTGTTCCCCTCTTGATATCCAAATATTCATTTCTGTGTCCATGCATCAGAATTTCTTGGAAGTGATTATCTTGTAAGCATCAATTGGTAAAACAAATCTTGCTACTTTTATTGAAGCCAGAGCTCAAGCAGGAAACAGGTTAATGGCAAATACCACACTTAGTGATGGGAGGAGTGTTATGTACTGATATGAGGAAAGTTTTACATATTCTGGGTTCATTTTCGTTGCAGGGATCATGAGAGATCAGAGTGGGGAAGTAGTTAGCAAGGAGTCCCTTCTATAAATTCTCTGCGGCCATGTTTGATGGCATGTGGTCTTTCTTCCCTCCATTCTCTGCAACTCAGTTTTTTCTCTTCACCATGATCAACACTTGCTTCACACTGAAAGAAAATGCAGTGAGAATTTGCCAGAAGTGTTTTCGGTATGTTTCCCTGGCAATTTCTTCTGTCATGGAACTTACATCGTGGTGATGATGGTTTGTCCAGGCATGTGAAATTGGCTTGTGACAGGCTAGAAATATTTTTGGGAGAAGTGAGACTTCTTGACAAAAATTTATTCACTAAGCTTAACACAAACTGCCAAATCTGAACATATGACCCTATGTAATTCTAGTACTGAGGAATGGAAGGCAGCATCATTGGATTCCTCTAAAAGAGCTGCTGTGCTTAGTCCAAACTTATGTGATCATCTAGTATGAGTTCTTCTCAACTTCTTTGGTGTTCTGTTTCTATTTGTGTGTCTCCCTCTGTCTCCTTGGAGTTTATGGGGTTTGGAGCCATGTGAAAAGTGAAGTATACCATGCATGTGAATGATGGCTTGAAAAGACAACTAGATTTCTCACTGTTTATGCTGACACAGATATTATTTCTTCCCAGAAGCTTCATGTTTTGATTAGACTGGAATCTATTGACATGCTACCTGTGTGCTTATAATGTGTGAGTGTGTACTTATACCTCTGTTCACACCTCTCCTAAGAACTCAGGTTTCAAATGAACAGGAGCAGAAGAGACTGCAGGAAAATCTGACGTTCCAGCATAAAGACATAGATCTGGACATCCAGAAAAATAACTTATCAGAAACACTGCAGCATTGCTTGTCTGTCTCCCAGATGAGGTGTGAGTTGGACGGGGTAATGGGAGTTGGATTCAGGTTGATCTCCCATACCTTAGATGTCTGCCTTTTGTGGAAATTGAATATGGACATTCCTCCTAGCCAATATCAAGAAAAGGACACTTCAGAGTTGTGTTGATCCAGTAAAAAAGAATTTCCCCTCAGGAAATCATATGTTTGATATTCTGGGAGTTGTAGAATTGTGTCCTCCATGCTCCATTATAAATTCTGACAAATTTTCTGAGAGAGATTTCTGTAAATTCACAGAGCTCTGCCTGCTACTTTATGACTCCTAAGTCATGGCCTTAAATAAAGGTGCATCATACCATGACTGAGTTAAATTACGTTTTCTCATTTTTAGGGATGAGATTCCCAACCATGGTCCCTCTTTGATATATCATTGGCTGTTCCCATTGTTTGACCATTTCCCATGTAACATTTTCCATATATATCATAGTTTTAGTCATTGCCAGGTGAGCAAAGGCAGATGTTTCTGTTGCAGGATTGTTCAGAACTTTCACAGGGTGTTGAGTAACATACTGTGCAGAAAACAAGGAAGTTGATTTCTAGCTTTCATCCTACAGAAAACAAGACTGGTTTTATTATTAAATAGAAGAACCCCCCCAAAGAGCTTGTGTTCTCAGGCACACATCTCAGGAAATGTTGCTCCATGATGATACGCTTGATCTGGCATACTGCCTGTCTGTTATCTCTCTTCCTGGCAGGAGGAATGAAAATATGAAATGCCATTTTCCATTTGTCTGAGCTGCAATGTCATATTATGTCTGCCTAAAAATTGAGGTCGTCCATATATAATTCACCAAAAATATTCTCTGTTGCTCTCCTATGCTGTCATCCATGAATTTATTATGCTACTCATTTGTCACAATGTTCTGCTCACACTGTTGGGCAATGGCCTTTTCTTTCTCACAGAGCATATACATATAGTATTCATATCAACATATGATGCTTTTTAATGGCTGAAAATATTTAAAGACAAGCTGCACTGTGATACTTGTACCTTAGGGATACTAACAATGGCTGCAGCCAAAAGATCAATGTTGAAAGTGATGCACAATTGTGTATTGTGTGATGTCAGAGCTTGAGAGCTGACTTGATAGGACCCTACTAAGACTGTGATCTCAATGCCGTTGTTCCTCCTCCAGATGTGAAAAGCTACAAGAAGAGCAGGAGAAAGTTTGAGGGCATGATGAGAGCCTTCTGCAGATAGAGATGCTGCAACAGAGGCACTAAATATCATATGCCTCACATGCCAGTGACCCTCCATAGAATCACATTTCCAGAAACCATAACATTAAAGGGTGGATTTTCTTTCTTGACTCTGCCTTCCTATGTGTTAATCAAACCACACAATTTATAAGTACACAAATGAATAAATGTAATAAAAGGTGAACATCACGATCCATACCAGAAAACACTCAACTCAATACTATGAAGTGACATAGATATTAATGGCAATTGTCGAATGAAAGAAAAGAGTTTCTCTCAAGATTTAGAACATGGGTGGGATGAAAGCAAACAATGCCAAAATGCTGTTGTGGTGGGTGCCACAAATGCATTCATAGGGTGTTCCGGAAGGTTTTTTGCTTATAGAGTGAATATGGAGTGAAGAAGGATAATTCTTGGAACTGTGCATGACAACACACCAACACACACACACACACACGTCTTCGTATTTACTTAATGGAGAAGGACCTATATGGAGGGAGCAATGACACAGTTGGGAAAGTACAAGGGAGTGACTATCTTTTCTACTTCATCCCTTGCTTGCTTTGGCAAGTTATACTAGCACTTAGCACTTATTGAATTCTATTGGATTTTGTTAGCTGTTAACAAGTGTATCTTCATGTAACCTTAATATTGTCCATCAGATGAAATTTACAGAATGTCCCTAAAGTGTCAGCATGAGGAAATGAATATCACTAAATGAATCATCCAATAATGATGAGATTCCCATTCATGGTGTATGGAGACATGTCTCTGATCACAGTAATACAAATTAGGGACTTAGGCAGGTTTTTGCTACATAGAACCCTATGTGAAAAATAATATAATTAAAGAGAGAAATTGTTGACAGGGCAATCTCTGGAAATATGGGATGACATGGCCCTGTGTGTTCACATCTGGTTTCCAAGAGGTGTCACTTGGAGATCTGAAATTCTCCTCTGTTTGGAAAACAAACATGGATATTCTGCAACAAGCAAAACCCTCTCTAATCATCTAGTAAGCAAAGGCCTTGGAGACCATTATTGATATCTGACCATAAAAGGCTTAAGTGTAATTCAGGGATGCTTTTCATTCATAAACCTTTTGAATAATTCCTGGGGGTACTTCATGGAGTCTGGTCTCACTGGAGACTTAGTGTTGCATTTAATAGTGTGCAGAAACAGTCTAATTATATTATTGGGACTACTGAGAGTGTATAGACCAAACATAGGAATTTGCATGTCAGTGAGAATTTGTAGGGTATTTGTTTTCCACCTTCATAATATTATGGCAGATTTGTGATGATGTCTCTAAAGGATAATTTGACAAGAATAATGCAGACATTTGGAAAAATCATTTATTAGTGCATTCTGGGATGTGATGTTGTAAAAGAGCCACATAAATCATATCTCTCCATTCCTAGTCTTGCACAGATATGCTCTCCCTCACAGAAAAGTGGCTTTTGTGCAGGCAGGTACAATTTTGGCTATCCTGAAGATTTATCCTAAAACTGTCTAGCTGGAGCATTAAAAGACAGCCTGAGCCACACCTTATATCACTGCCTGTATATCTTCAAGGGACTAGGGTCTATTCTCCATGGGCCTGGATTGTTTTCACTTAATATCCATTTGAAGTATTACTGAGAATTACAGTGTGTTGCCAAGATTTCTCCAATTGATTAGATATATTAATTTGGATAAAATGTAACAGTGTAGTAATGTTTGAACTCAGATAAGATATGAATAGCTTGGAGTAGATAACAGGAGGATGTGGGCAACCTTGGAAACTGACTGTAGAGATGCTAGGGGAGCCAACACAGCATGGTAGTTTGTGCAATTATTATTCTCACAGGACACAAACCTGCCTGGGTTCAACAACTCAAACCCTAATCCTCTCAAAACATGAAAAATGTTTTCACAGGAAGCCAATTCAGTCTGCAGAAAGCCTGAATTCTGCAGAGTAAATCACCTATGTGGAAGACACTAAAGAATTCTCAACCAATCAGAGGTCTCTGGTTTTGGAATAAGGAGGTGCTGCAGGTTTTGCTTTGTGTATCAGTGGAGATTCCTGCTCAGGGAAACTTGAATTATGCTGAAGTATGTGGAAAACTGGTTAGCAGGGAGGACGTGTTCATTCCACATGACCTCAGCAGCCCCTTCCTTGAAATTCCATTGTGACCTCGAGACCATGGAATCCAGTGATGTCACCTCTGTTGTAGCAACACTGACTGCCTTTTGAGAGTCCTTCAGTGCACTTAAGGTTCAAAGATGAACATGTTGTCAAGATGGGTGATCTCCTTAAGAAAGAGTATGTAGAGTGGAGATCGACTAGAGACAGGCATAAGCAGGCTGTCCTTCATCCTCAGCTCATACTATCAAAGAAGAAAAAGTTCAAAAGGAAGAACAGTAAGTTCTTGGCCAAAGATAGGGAGCTCGATGAAGATGGTTGCTTTTATCTTGGTTTTTGGACAAGGGAACACAGGAATTGGGGTTTCTGGGAAGAAATTGGAGTTTACTGCCTGACAGTACTTTAGGAAGTCAAGGATTCCAGGCTAGGAATTTGTCTCTCCCAGAAGCCAGGAAATGACAAGTCAATAGCTTTTCTCCTGGGATCTCTTGATTTTAATTCTTATAGTACAGTGATTGTTGATGGCGCACCAGCATCAAAATGAGACCAGCAGGAGGAATGGATAAGTGGAATATGCCAAGCTCCAGGCAGGTCACCACTGTTTTTCAATGCCAGTGGATAACTTTACATGATGTGCAAGTTTTCTGTGTGCCCTGAATAACGACTAACATACTTTGTGTGCCTCCTGATCATGATCTGAAGCTGTAAGATTCTCCACCAACTATAACCATTTGCTTGGAATGACATGTCTGAATGTTTTGGATTCTCAAGAAAGACCTGCATGCCTGTGGACTATGGTAATTGTTTCTTAGATTCTAAACCTACAGACTTGTCAATTGTGCATGTAAGCTGAATCACTTGTCAGCCAAGACTTGCTTCCGGTTTTCCAATCCAAGTGCATTCTATGTTATTGTTTTGGCTTACTGTCCTGGCATTGCCCTCCTGACATCACTATCAGTCACCTAAAGAAACATTATCTCTTCCACCTAGGGCTTTTCCACTGTGCTTTAATCCTGTATATAATGCTGCTCCCTCTCTACAATGAAGAGGTCTCTTAGTATGAACAGCCAGACGTCTTGTCTTTCGCTTGATATATAGGACTTGCTCCTGGTGCAGATGTCACATCAGGATATCCCACTAATATTAGGAAAGAGTTGGAAAGATTGAGAAATTTTGGGTAAGAAACATGATTTGAAAATTATGAATACTCAAAAAAAGAAAAGAGAGACTTGGAAAAGAAAATAATTGAAAATAGGTACTTCAGCTCCAAAGTTAGTATATTTGAGTGGTTAAATATCCAGGTTTTCACCAGACACCAAGATCAGGAAAAAAGAGGGACCATGAGAATTTGGGAGGGTGTATTTGGAAAATGAGTACCTCAGGTTCTAAGGCTGTACTCAGAGAAGTGTTAGTAGAATTGTTAAAGAGACAAGGTGTCATCATTAATAAAGAGAGATAAGATTTTATTTTCACTCTGGAAAATCCAAGACCATGGTTTTACACTCACGGGTTTAATAAGCATGATTGAGAACAAGTTAAAAAATGAGTAAAAATGATCTTCAGAAAGAAGGAATGGAATGTTTTCAATTTGCCCCTTCTCAATTTGGATATTAGTGAAAGATGCCCCCATGAAGTGCTAGTGCTAAGAAGAAGGACCAAATGACTGATCTTGAAAAAATATTTAAGAATGCTGAGGAGGAACAAATAGTAAAATACTGCCCATATGAACCCTTAATATGTTCTACTAGTGATTGGTAACCATTGTGCTGTGACATATTACAAGGAATGGGTACGGCTAAGCCTCCAACCATATCACCGACTCCAAGCACATGAAATTCCGACCAACCCAGGTAGGGAGACAAGTGGCCCCAATCTAAAATAAAATTGGAGGCTGCTTATCAGCTGGTACAAGAGCAATTGGAGGCTAGAAGTATTGAACTTTCCACCTCCCCTTGGAACACACCTGTTTTTGTTATCACAAAAATTATAGGAAAATGGCTTCTATTACAGGATTTGACATATGTCAATAAAATTGTGATGGTCATGGGTGACACACAACCAGTTTTACCCTCTTCAGTATGAATTCCAAATTTTCAGATCTTTAGCAATGGGCCCAATGTTATGGTTAGCCACTGAAACTCCTCTCAATATATCTAGCTACAACAGAATATTTACAGTAAGAAATGGAAAGATGGTGAAGGCCATGAGGGCGTTTTTGAACACTTTGTTTTAACTCATGGATTGAATGGAGCTGTTCTGTCACAAGAAATTTCAATTAACAAAGTTTCATTTTCCTCAATTTTTTTAAAGAAAATTTTCATTTCCTACTTAAGAGCTTCTATCAACTTCATAAACTAGTTGTTAAGGTTGTTTTATTCTACTTCAACTGTGTTGGACTGTTCAGGTCAGACAGTTGTAGGACTATTAATTTTTGCTGATGCCATATTGTCCACCATTATATTTTATATGTTTTTGTATTGTCATTTTCTCATCTGGGTTTAGGATGCTTATAGTTATGAGTGTTTTTTCTTGTGTTGTCTTTGTTGGGTGAGTGGATTGTTCCTCTATTATCTGTTTAATTAATTG
>NW_024430021.1:0-7806 GCF_017639785.1 Mesocricetus auratus
TTGTGAGGAGCCGCCCTCGCTATCGCTATTGCCGTTAGAAGATGGTGCTGACATCTGCTGTCAGTTGGAGTTAACCGTTTAAGCTGTGCCTCTCCCGTGGCGTCATCTGGGGTGATGAGCAAACCACCAATCCCGGCTCTACACGTCTCACTCGGAGCTCCTAGGCTTATATAAGGGGCTGGGTTTCTTAGCTTGGGGTCTCCCTCTAAGAAGCTGATCATCTATCTCTCAAGATGCATTAAAGCTTTACTGCAGAAGGATCCGAGTGTTCTGCGTCGTTCTTGCTGGCGAGACGGTAGCGCGGGACATCTGGCGCTGAAACCCGGGAACTCTTCAACATCGCCGGCACCGCGGGAGACCCCTCGGAAGACGGGGCGGATTCAGAACTGCAGGGACGTAAGTTCAGAGAGGTATGCTTTATCCTGAATACCCCCTTTCTCGACTTTGGCCTTAGTTTGTCATCACCGTGGGACGGGTCAGTGGAGGCTTTGGTGCTAGTCCTGTTTGTCCTTCTCCTTCATCGTGGCTGGTGCTGACAGAACGGTGCTGTCAGTCTGGTGCTGTCAGTCTGGTGCTGTCAGTCTGGTGCTGTCAGTCTGGTGCTGTCAGTCTGGTAAAGGAGTTGAGCGCCGTTTTTTAGATAAGCCGCCAGCGCGATGGGGTTGTCACAGTCAGTGGTTACTGCCCTACAGACTGTGCTAAAACAAAGAGATCTTAAAATGGCACCACGAACACTTCAAAATTTTGTGAAGGAGGTAGATAGAGTGGCACCATGGTATGCTTGTTCCGGGTCCCTCACTGTGGCCTCATGGAACAAGCTAGGTAAAGAACTAGACAGGAAGCATGCAGAAGGAGATCTCCACTTAGGTACCAAAGCCATTTGGAAGCTAGTTAAAAACTGCTTGGAGGATGAGGCCTGTCACCCTGCTATAATAGAAAGTCAGGGAACCTTAGAGGAAGTTCAGGATAGCATGTCAGAAACTGAACGGAGTGAGAGAATGGGAGCTCGCAAAAGGAAAGACATGTCTAAGAAAAAAGGCCCTCCCAAGAAGTTAAGAAAGGGGAGAGAGAGAAGGGAGTGATCATTCACCCCCTAACAAATCTAAGAAAAAGAAAAAGCCAGAATCTAGTCTATACCCTACAGTAGAGCTAGAAGCCTTGGAGCTAGATAATTCTGATTCTGACACTCTGTATTCTAGCGAAGAAGGTGGTCTAGAGGAGGAGGTGGCACGGTATGAGGAAGAAAGATATCACCCTGATAGACACCGGCCACTGAAAACAAAAATGAATGTGAGGCCACCGCCTATAAATCCGGCGGGCTCACGCCCCTCAGTGCCTCCGCAGTATGAGCTTCGGCTGAATACTGGTACTGACTCCTTTTTACCTTTAGAGGAACGGAGAAAAATACAAATGGCTTTTCCAGTATTCGAGAATGCGGAAGGCGGAAGAGTACATACCCCTGTAGATTACAATCAAATCAAAGAATTGGCCGAATCCGTTCGTAATTATGGGGTCAATGCTAACTTTACCACATTACAGGTGGAAAGGCTTGCTAATTTTGCCATGACTCCCACTGACTGGCAGACGACAGTGAAAGCAGTGCTTCCCAACATGGGACAATACATGGAATGGAAGGCTCTCTGGTATGATGCAGCCCAGGCACAAGCTAGAGTTAATGCCACGGCTGAAGATGAGAATCAGAGGCAGTGGACATTTGAAATGCTGACAGGTCAGGGTCAACATGCCCTTAATCAAACCAACTACATCTGGGGTGTCTATGGTCAGGTGTCGGCCGCCGCTATTAAAGCATGGAAGGCCCTCACAAAAAGGGGAGAGTCCAGTGGACACCTTACAAAGATTGTCCAAGGACCCCAAGAGCCATTTTCAGACTTTGTGGCCAGAATGACAGAGGCCGCCAGTCGCATCTTTGGTGATTCAGAACAAGCTATGCCCCTGATTGAGCAACTTGTCTATGAACAAGCAACCCAGGAATGACGAGCGGCTATCGCCCCTCGCAAAAGCAAAGGTTTACAAGATTGGCTCAGAGTGTGCAGGGAGCTGCGGGGACCCCTAACCAATGCAGGACTAGCTGCCGCCATTTTACAAACGCACAGGCGTAGAGATTTATCTAGTCGAAAAGCTTGTTTTAATTGTGGGAAAATGGGGCACCTTAAGAAAGATTGTCAAGCCCCTGAAAGAACAAGAGAACTGAAGCTTTGCCGTCGTTGTGGTAAAGGTTATCATAGGGCTAGTGAATGCAGGTCAGTCCGGGATATGAAAGGGAGGCTTCTGGCCCCTATTGAAGAACCCAACGTACCCCAATCAAAAAACGGGTCACGGGGCCCATGGTTCCAGGGCCCTCAGAAATATGGGAACCAATTTCAGAAAAGCAATCAAGAGGAAGTAGAGGTTTCCGAGGAACCCCCGGAATGGACTTGCGTGCCGCCTCCGACTTCTTACTCATGCCCCAAATGAATGTTCAACCGGTCCCAGTCCATTCCCCTGGACCTTTGCCCCCTGCCACCATTGGGCTTATTCTGGGCCGTGGCTCCTTAACTTTACAGGGACTCATTATATATCCTGGAATTGTTGACCCGTATCATAAAGAGGAGATTCAAGTTCTCTGTTCTAGCCCTCGGGGTGTATTTTCTATAAAGCAGGGAGATAGAATTGCACAACTGGTGTTGCTGCCCTCCCTCGGGGATGGAGAAACCTACACTTTACAAAAAAGGGCTATGGGATCTTCTGGAAGTGATTCAGCCTATCTGGCTATACCCCTAAATGAGAGACCTACAATAAAATTGTTAATTAATGGAAAAGAATTTGAAGGGATAATGGATACGGGAGCAGACAAAAGCATTATTTCACTCCATTGGTGGCCGAAGTCTTGGCCCACTGTTGTTTCATCTCATTCTCTACAAGGTCTTGGATACCAGTCCTCTCCTGCCATCAGTGCCTCAGCCTTAACCTGGCGGAATGCTGAGGGCAAACAGGGATGTTTTACCCCCTATGTGTTGCCACTCCCTGTAAATTTATGGGGACGGGATGTGTTACAAGCCATGGGCATGACCCTAACTAATGAATACTCCCCCAGGCATCAGCCATTATGGCAAAGATGGGGTATACAAACGGTAGAGGCTTGGGTAGGCAAGAACAAGGCAGAATAAAACCCATTACGCAACACGGAAATCGGGGTAGAAAAGGACTGGGTTTTATTTAGGGGCCGTTGAGGCTTCACGACCCATACCGTGGAAAACAGAGGAGCCATTATGGGTCTCTCAATGGCCTCTATCCTCTGAAAAATTAGAGGCTGTCACAAGATTAGTGCAAGAACAGGAACGGCTGGGGCATCTAGAGCCTTCTACCTCCCCATGGAATACACCAATTTTTGTTATTAAGAAGAAATCTGGGAAGTGGAGATTACTCCACGACCTGCGGGCCATTAACAATCAGATGCATCTTTTTGGCCCTGTTCAAAGAGGCCTTCCTTTGCTTTCTGCACTTCCTCAAGATTGGAAGCTTATTATTATAGATATTAAGGATTGTTTCTTCTCTATTCCACTTTACCCACGGGATAGACCAAGGTTTGCCTTCACTATCCCTTCTCTTAATCATATGGAACCAGACAAGAGATTTCAGTGGAAGGTACTGCCGCAAGGCATGGCCAATAGCCCAACAATATGTCAGCTGTATGTGCAGGAGGCTTTGGAGCCAATTAGGAAGCAATTTACATCTTTAATCGTTATCCATTATATGGACGATATTCTTATTTGTCACAAAGAGTTAGATGTTTTACAAAAGGCTTTCCCCATGCTGGTGGCTGAATTAAAACCGTGGGGATTAGAGATTGCCTCAGAAAAGGTTCCAATTGCAGATACAGGCCTCTTTTTGGGCTCAATGATTACTCCCAAAAATATAGTTCCTCAGAAAATAGAAATTCGCAAAGACCACTTACAAACATTAAATGATTTTCAGAAACTTCTGGGAGATATAAATTGGTTGAGGCCCTTTTTAAAAATTCCATCTGCTGATCTAAAACCCCTCTTCGATCTCCTGGAGGGTGAGCCTCATATCTCCTCACCCAGAAAATTTACCCCTGCCGCCCACCGAGCCTTACAGATGGTGGAAGAGGCCTTACAGGAAGCACAATTACAACGTATTGAGGAGTCACTACCTTTTAATCTGTGTGTTTTTAAGACAGCTCAATTGCCAACTGCAGTCCTGTGGCAACATGGACCATTACTTTGGATTCATCCAAATGCTTCCCCTGCTAAGATTATTGACTGGTACCCTGATGCTGTTGCACAGCTCGCGCTTCGCGGAATAAAAGCAGCTGTTACACATTTTGGCAGGGATCCTGATTCCTTGATTGTGCCTTATACTGCTGCACAAGTTCAGACCTTGGCAGCCACATCTAGTGATTGGGCAGTTTTAGTTACTTCCTTTTCAGGACAAATTGATAATCATTTTCCAAAGCATCCAATTTTACAGTTTGCCCTAAACCAGGCTATAGTGTTTCCACAAGTGACAGCTAAAGACCCACTCCCAGATGGGACTGTGGTGTACACTGATGGATCAAAAACTGGTATGGGAGCTTATGTGGTCAAGGATAGGGTTATATCTAAACAATATAATGAAACTTCACCTCAAGTTGTAGAATGTCTGATAGTACTGGAGGTTCTTGAGGCTTTTCCAGGACCCCTCAATATTGTATCAGATTCCTCTTATGTGGTTAATGCAGTTAATCTCCTTGAGATAGCTGGAATAATAAGATCCTCCAGCAGAGTTGCTAACATCTTTCAAAAGATACAAGCTGCCTTGTTAAATAGGAGATTTCCTGTTTTCATTACCCATGTCCGAGCACATTCTGGACTCCCAGGTCCCATGTCCTTAGGGAATGACTTAGCGGACAAGGCTACAAAGCTGGTGGCCGCTGCCTTGTCTACCCATGCACAAGCAGCAAAAGAATTCCATAAGCGCTTTCATGTGACGGCTGAGACCTTGCGCCGTCGTTTTGCTCTATCCAGGAAAGAGGCTAGGGAAATTGTTACTCAATGCCAGAATTGCTGCGAATTCTTACCTACTCCCCACATGGGAATAAACCCACGTGGCATTAGACCATTGCAGATGTGGCAGATGGATGTTACTCATATTCCCTCTTTTGGAAGGCTTCAATATGTTCATGTTTCTGTTGACACCTGTTCTGGCGTAATGTTTGCCACGCCCCTAACAGAGGAAAAGGCCTCATATGTGATTCAACATTGCCTTGAGGCCTGGAGTGCTTGGGGAAAACCCAGAATTTTAAAAACAGACAATGGACCAGCATATACCTCTCAAAAATTCCGACAGTTTTGTCGGCAAATGGATGTTACCCATCTAACTGGCCTACCTTATAACCCTCAAGGACAGGGCATTGTGGAACGTGCCCATCGTACACTCAAATCATATCTGATTAAACAAAAGGGGAGTATTGAGGATGTTCTACCCTTGGTACCAAGAGTTGCTGTATCCATGGCACTTTTTACCCTTAATTTCTTGAACTCTGATGCCCAAGGCCACACTGCGGCCGATCGCCACAGTTTAGAGCCTGATAGGCCAAAAGAATTTGTAAAATGGAAAGATGTGCTTAACTAATGAATGGAAAGGCCCGGATCCTATTCTTATAAGATCCAGGGGAGCTGTGTGTGTTTTTCCACAGGAGGAAGAAAACCCCCTGTGGATCCCTGAAAGACTCACTCGAAGAGCTCCTTCACAACTCCAGAATAAGAAGGATGGAGGCCAAGTGGGTGATGAAGACTCTCCTACTCGGGATGATGGTTCCTAGTATGATGGGAGAGTTACGGTGGGCCATCATGTCTACCTTCCCCTACCGATGCCAGTGATGCAGAATGCCCAGGTGTTCCCTAGATTTTTCACAACTAATAGAGAGTTGGGGCTTGCCTTTTTGCCTTTAGATCCTCAGATACAGAGTTTTCAGGATGAGAGAACCTTGTCATTAGTAGGAAGCTTGTGCTTTACTGTGATTTCTTCATTAAAGGATAATTTTATTCATATGGATCCAGAAAGATCTAATGCTAATCCTTTTGAATTAATGGAAGCTGTACTGATCTTTCTCCTATGGTAGTGAGAAGGGACAGATTACTTTTGATTGGAAAGGGGCATTAGGCAACAGTCTGAGTGAGGGACAGAGCTCTGGATCATCTGATTGGTCCTCCTCCAATGTTAAGTATACCCCTTTTATGAGAACTAATTATTCAGCTGCTCCAATTTGTGTTTGGCTGCCCTTTATTTGGGTTGTGAGTAATGATACCTTAGGTAAGAATCAGAAAGATATAAATTGCTCTGCTTAGAATTGTTTTTATGCATTATGCTGGGATGCTATTAAGCACCGTTTTGCTTTGGTAATGCGCATGCCTCGATTTGTTCCAGTTCCTGTTGAGGTGCCAAGTAGTTTGAGTTTGTTTAGGGAAAAGCGAGATTTTTGGGATCTCTGCTATTATTGTGGGCCTGATAGCCACCGCCGCGGTTACTGCTTCGGTTACCGCCTCGGCCCTTGCACTTTCTGCCACTGTGCAGACAACTCAAACCATTAATGAACTATAGGCCACTGTGACCATGGTCCTAGATAAACAGGCCACTGCCAATTCTCAGATACAAGGAGGCCTGATGTTGGTAAACCAACAGATTAATTTGGTTCAGGAACAATTGGATATATTGTGGCAGATGGCCCAATTGGGATGTGAACAAAAGTTGCCTGGCCTTTGTGTCACTTCAGTACAATATGAGAATTTTACAAGAGCAGCTAACCTGTCACAAGCTCTGTCTCAACATTTATTACAGAATTGGACTTTTGAGTTTGAGCAGACACTCCGTGAGTTGAGAATGGCGATCCTGCAAGTGAATTCGACGCGTCTGGATCTTTCTCTGATGGAAGGCCTCTCCTCCTGGATTTCATCTGCATTTTCTTATTTTAAGGAATGGGTGGGGGTAGGATCATTTAGCCTAGTTCTCTGCTGTGGAATAGTGTTGATGCTTTGGATGGTGTGTAAGCTCAGAGCCCAAACAAAAGAGACAAAGTGGTGGTGGCACAAGCACTTGCTGCCTTAGAACACGGAGCCTCCCTGACATTTGGTTAACCATGTTAAAGCAATAGGTCGCTGGCCTCCCAGCTCTTGCACCCCACGAGGCTAGTCTCATTGCACGGGATAGAGTGGGTAGGCTTCAGCAGCCCAAGGAGTTGCAAGGCTAAGCACTGCACAGGAGAGGTCTGCGGTATAACGACTTTCTCCTGGGAGATAAGTCATCTTGCATGAAGGTTCTATGTCATGATCTCCTTCCCCCAGAAAAACGACATCAGACTGGTCAGGGCTCCCTCTGGGGATAAGACCCTGGAGAGGAGCTTTGTACATGTTCCGAATTTGCACATGGGGATTTGACCTCTATCTCCACTCCAAAGTTGTGGGTGTCCTATTGCTTCAAAAATAAATGAATAGGGGAGATGTGAGGAGCCGCCCTCGCTATCGCTATTGCCGTTAGAAGATGGCGCTGACATCTGCTGTCAGTTGGAGTTAACCGTTTAAGCTGTGCCTCTCCCGTGGCGTCATCTGGGGTGATGTGCAAACCACCAATCCTGGCTCTACACGTCTCACTCGGAGCTCCTAGGCTTATATAAGGGGCTGGGTTTCTTAGCTTGGGGTCTCCCTCTAAGAAGCTGATCATCTATCTCTCAAGATGCATTAAAGCTTTACTGCAGAAGGATCCGAGTGTTCTGCGTCGTTCTTGCTGGCGAGACGGTAGCGCGGGACA
>NW_024430022.1:0-3118 GCF_017639785.1 Mesocricetus auratus
GTGAATCCTACAGAAACAGCTGACCTGAACAAGGGGAACATCAGAGACCCCACACTGATAAATGAGAGGCCATCATGGAATTTATCCAAATGCCCTAAATTTGCATGTCCATGAGTAGGCCTCATCTATCTTTGGGGCCTTGAGAGGTAGATCCCTGGCATACAAATGAACTTTGGGAACACTTTCCACATAGAGGCATGATCTCCCAGCCTGGACACTTGGGGGAGGGCCTAGGCCCTGCCCTGGATGATAAGACGGACATTGAAGATCACCTATGGAGGCCCTAAAAATCTCTGTGGGGGTAGTGAGGATTTGGTCGGGATTTGAGGGGTTATTGAGAGGAGGGAAGTAGGGGAGAAAGAGGGACCAGGGATTGACATGTGAAGCAAGTTTGTTTCCAATTTAAACAAAAAGAAGTCAGTGGCCAACCCCTTCATAAAAGTCCAGGATTGCTTGAGTTAGGCTCAGTGTTTGCAAGGAACCCAGTGACAGACAGTGAGGACTGATGGGCTTGTTTAACCCACATCAGCAGCTGACCTGAACAAGGAGAAGCTCTTGAACCCAAGACTGAGGGGTAGGAATTCAGCATGGGACTGATCCAGACTCCCTGAATGTGGGGGTCTGTGAGTAGGCCTAGGCAATTTACAGGGCCTTGGGTAGTAGATCAATATTTGTCCCTGGAATACAAATGGACTTTGGGCGCCCATCCCACAATGAGAGATGTTCTCTCAGCCTGGACACTTGGGAGAGGAACTATGTCCTTCCTTGAATGTAATGACAGACTAGGGATGATCCCCATGGAGGGCCTCAGCCTCCCTGAGTAATTGGTTTGGATTGGGGGATTTGAGGATTGGGGTAACCAAAGTCATCTGCACTTACATTCACTAAACTCACACTAGACTACAATCAGTCTACTAAACCAAAGGCACACAGGATCATACACTTTCTTTCTGTAATGTTGTCTGTGGATGGATATTAGGAGAAGAATCAGTGTCTTAAGTGTACTCCCTTGTTGAGCCCACCAGACTCCAACACATAGCTCCAAATCCACAGTGTCATACATGACCCTGTCAAATCTTAGTGACTTCTAAAAAAGGAATAAACAGGAAATAAGAGAGAGATTGGTTGGAAATTTGGACTAGGGTAGTAGAGAGATAGGAGGTGAGAGTGGACAGTGTTTACAGTATGCATAAACAAACTCACAAAGTCTGTGTGTGTATATAAATTTATTTGGGTGAAATAGTTTTTAAAAAATGTTTTTTTGAATAATCATTTCTCTGTATAACACTGGGAGTTCTGCAAGATGCTTTGTAGAATCAGTTGCCTAAAATACCAAAGGTCTTTTTACCATTGCAATGGCCCTGCTGGTAATGATGGCTTATGCCATCCTGCCCTGCTCAGAATTTTTTATGTGACCATATTAATCAGGATTTCTCTGTTTGCTTTATATCTGTTTATTTTCTTTGTTTAAGGTGTGTTTTTGCCTGAGAATCAGGCTGGCTGCAGTGGCACTCCCTTTATTAGCCTAATTCTACAAAGCATCTTAGTAGAATTATTAATTACAACCCTAATTAGTCTTATTAAGAAAAGTACAGAACCAGATATTGAGGGTGAAAACTGAGTGATCAGGGAAGGAGAGCAGCCCATACAGCATCCTTATAACTCTGAATCCTCACACTGAATGGAGGAGATCCTGTCTCTACAAACCATCAGATTCAATGGATGTACTTCCTGTCTCTACCCACCTTGTAATCTTGTCTCCACCTTCCTAATGCTGGGAGTAAAGGCTTGAACCAGCACTGGAATGCTGTTTTCCTTTCCCACCGTTTCAATCTCGTGAAATTCAACGTGTCCTTGAAATCCCAATCTTTTGTTTCCTCTTCCCAAGTGCCAGGAATAAATTTAGGAGCAACCCCTTCCATGGCCTTGTCTGATTCTCTTTCAGACTGATTCAATCTCCTGTCACTCAGATAGGCCTTGAACTCCTGATTTCCCTGCTTCATCCTCTGAAGTGCTGGGACTAAAGGTATGTGCCACCATAGCCTGACCTCTTTGATTCACTAGTGGCTAGCTTTCGCATCTGAACTCTCAGCAAGATTTACTTGTCAGAAGACAAGCAAAATATCATACAACATCAACCAACACCTCACTCAGTGTACTTAAGACACAGTTAAAAAAGAGAAACAAATGGTAGTACTGGATATCTAGCTACCTACTGGTAATGGTAAAGACATGAATCTTTTTGACAATACACATGGAACACTTTATTAAACCATCATAATCCCTTACAGATAACTACTCATTTTTCTTTATGCCATCTAATGATCTTAGTTTTTACTCCTCAATTTAAAACTTCTTTTGTCAACAGAAACCTCTAAAAACCCATAACTAATCAAATTGAAGAGTTATGAAGCCCAAGCCCAGTGTATGCATCTGTAAAACACTCATGCATATGAGGCTCAATAATCACTTCTGAAGAGGGGTGTCAAGGTTAAAGGAAGCGGAAGAGTAGAAATTTGTTGTGAGATTGTGTCTTCTATTACATTTGTCAACCTCCTTTTTTATAACAGAAATACACACACACACACACACACACACACACACACACACATATATATATATATATATATATATATATATATATATATGGTCATGTATTGAATTAATCACAGCACGATGTCCAGCTAATCCAACAATGGCAATGGTTGGGTGTAACAGAAAGTCCACAAATATATACAGTAGTTTATTTGTCCACAAGGCTGATTGGCTCGGATGTAATTTTGTATATGCTACATCCCAAAGAAATAGGATCTTATACCTACGAATGTATGTGCTAGCAAGGAAATGAATCAAAAACAGGAAGTGAGCAAAGTATTCCTATTTTCTTGTCCTTATATAATCTTCTAGCATAATGTGTGGCTCCAACCTCTCCACGCTCATCAATGGTTTGTGCCCTTTAGTTGAACAGTATGAATTAAGGGCATGTGTATTACTATATCACAGTTTCAGACAAGAAGTGGACTAACTCACTTTGAAACTGGCAAACCTAATATCTTTCAGGTTTCTCTCAATTTCTGGATGTTCATTCGTTGCAGATGCTGTCAGTTTGGCAAGGAAG
>NW_024430023.1:0-621 GCF_017639785.1 Mesocricetus auratus
TGTGACATCACAATTATACACTGTGTTATCAATATACTGCACTATAAAATCGCAGTTATTGAGTGTGACATCACTTTAGTGCAATATGACATCACAATTATACACTGTGAAATCAAAATATTTCACTATGACATCACAATTATACACTGTCTTATCAATATACTGTACTATGACATCACAATTATTGACTGTGATATCACAATTCTGTGGTATGTCATCTCAATTATTGACTGTGACATCACTATAGTGCTTATGAACACAATTATACACTGTGGATTCACTATCGTGCAATATGACATCACAATTATATACTGTGACATCAATTTAGTTCTCTATGAACACAAATATACTTTGTGACATCACTATAGTGCAATATGACACCACAATTATACACTGTGACATCAATATCCTGCAATATGACATCACAATTATACACTGTGTTATCAATGTACACCATTTTGACATCACAATTATGGACTGTGACATCACGATCCTGCACTATGACATCACAATTATTAACTGTGATGTTCCTATAGTGCACAATATACCCAATTGTACACTATGACATCCCTATCTTACACTGTGACATCAAATTATACAGTGTGTTGTCAAAATACTGCA
>NW_024430024.1:0-9632 GCF_017639785.1 Mesocricetus auratus
TTTTTAAAAATTTTATTTCCAGTTTAAATTTAGATAAGAAACAAGGTTGCTTCACAAGTCAGTTCCAGGTCCCTCTCCCATTCCCTCCCTTCCTCCCGTGCCCTCCCCCCCGTTATCCCCTCATTTCCCCAGGGAGGGTGAGGCTCTCCATGGGGGTGTGCATAATCTGTCATTTCATATAGGGCAGGGCCTATACCCTTCCCCAAGAGTTCAGGGTGAGAGTGCACCTCACATTGTTCTATGGGGGTCCAAGGTCCGTGTGTATACTTGGGATGGGTACTGATCTGCTGCCCAAGGCTCAATAGATTCCCTAGGCCTCTTCACTGACACCCAGATTCAGGGGGTCTTGATCAGTCCCATGCTGGATTCCCAGGCTGATGCCTGGGATTCAAGAGTTAACCTTTGTCTGGTCAGCTGTTTCTGGGGATTAAACCAGCCCAGTCTTAATCCCTTTTATCATCAGTCCTCCCTCTCTGTTACTGGCTTTCTTGAGTTCAGCTCAGTACTTAACCAAGGGAGTCTGCCTCTTCTTCGATCAGCCACTAAATAAAGTTTCTGTTTCCCAGACTCTCTGGCCATAGGGTTGTAGGCTGGCTCTCCCCAGATCTATGTCTAAAATCCATATATGAGAGAGTACATGCCATGTTTATCTTTTTGTGACTGGGTTACCTCACTCAGGATGGTTTCTGCACTTCATTATACCTTTACAAGAAAAATATAGAGAAAAATTTGCCTTCACATCACCTACATATATCAAATCTAAACCCATTAAAAGATTTCAATGAAAGGATTTGCCATAGAGAATGTTAAGCACTCTTACTTTATACCAGTATTTTCTGCAAAAACCTTTTGAAAACACTTCACAAAAATTCGCACAATCCATAATTTACCATTATATTAATGATATACTGCTTGCTTGTGAGGAGCCGCCCTCGCTATCGCTATTGCCGTTAGAAGATGGCGCTGACATCCACTGTCAGTTAGAGTTAACTGTCGCTGTCAGTTGGAGTTAACTGTCGCTGTCAGTTGGAGTTAACCGTTTAAACTGTGCCTCTCCCGTGACGTCATCTGGGGTGATGTGCAAACCACCAATCCCGGCTCTACACATCTCACTCGGAGCTCCTAGGCTTATATAAGGGGCTGGGTTTCTTAGCTTGGGGTCTCCCTCTAAGAAGCTGATCATCTATCTCTCAAGATGCATTAAAGCTTTACTGCAGAAGGATCCGAGTGTTCTGCGTCGTTCTTGCTGGCGAGACGGTAGCGCGGGACATCTGGTGCCGAAACCCGGGAACTCTTCAACATCGCCGGCGCCGCGGGAGACCCCTCGGAAGACGGGGCGGATTCAGAACTGCAGGGACGTAGGTTCAGAGAGGTATGCTTTATCCTGAACAACCCTTTTCTCGACTTTGGCCTTAGTTTGTCATCACCGTGGGACGGGTCAGTGGAGGCTTTGGTGCTAGTCCTGTTTGTCCTTCTCCTTCATCGTGGCTGGTGCTGACAGAACGGCGCTGTCCGTCTGGCGCTGTCCGTCTGGCGCTGTCCATCTGGCGCTGTCCATCTGGCGCTGTCCATCTGGCGCTGTCAGTCTGGTGCTGTCAGTCTGGTGCTGTCAGTCTGGTGCTGTCAGTCTGGTAACGGAGTTGAGCGCGTTTTTAGATAAGCTGTCAGCGCGATGGGGTCGTCACAGTCAGTGGTTACAGCCTTACAGACTGTGCTAAAACAAAGAGATCTTAAAATTGCACCACGAACACTTCAAAATTTTGTGAAGGAGGTAGATAGAGTGGCACCATGGTATGCTTGTTCCGGGTCCCTCACTGTGGCCTCATGGAACAAGCTAGGTAAAGACCTAGACAGGAAGCATGCAGAAGGAGATCTCTGCTTAGGTACCAAAGCCATTTGGAAGCTAGTTAAAAACTGCTTGGAGGATGAGGCCTGTCACCCTGCTATAATAGAAAGTCAGGGAACCTTAGAGGAAGTTCAGGATAGCATGTCAGAAACTGAACGGAGTGAGAGAATGGGAGCTCGCAAAAGAAAAGACATGTCTAAGAAAAAAGGCCCTCCCAGGAAGTTAAGAAAGGGGGAGAGAAAGAAGGGAGTTATCATTCACCCCTTAACAAATCTAAGAAAAAGAAAAAGCCAGAATCTAGTCTATACCCTGCAGTAGAGCTAGAAGCCTTGGAGCTAGATAATTCTGATTCTGACACTCTGGATTCTAGCGAAGAAGGTGGTCTAGAGGGGGAGGTGGCACGGTATGAGGAAAAAAGATATCACCCTGATAGACACCGGCCACTGAAAACAAAAATGAATGTGAGGCCACCGCCTATAAATCCGGCGGGCTCACGCCCCTCAGCGCCTCCGCAGTATGAGCTTCGGCTGAATACTGGTACTGACTCCTTTTTACCTTTAGAGGAACGGAGAAAAATACAAATGGCTTTTCCAGTATTCGAGAATGTGGAAGGCGGAAGAGTACATACCCCCGTAGATTACAATCAAATTAAAGAATTGGCCGAATCCGTTCGTAATTATGGGGTCAATGCTAACTTTACCACATTACAGGTGGAAAGGCTTGCTAATTTTGCCATGACTCCCACTGACTGGCAAACGACAGTGAAAGCAGTGCTTCCCAACATGGGACAATACATGGAATGGAAGGCGCTCTGGTATGATGCAGCCCAGGCACAAGCTAGAGTTAATGCCACGGCTGAAGATGAGAATCAGAGGCAGTGGACATTTGAAATGCTGACAGGTCAGGGTCAACATGCCCTTAATCAAACCAACTACATCTGGGGCGTCTATGGTCAGGTGTCGGCCGCCGCTATTAAAGCATGGAAGGCCCTCACAAAAGGGGAGAGTCCAGTGGACACCTTACAAAGATTGTCCAAGGACCCCAAGAGCCATTTTCAGACTTTGTGGCCAGAATGACAGAGGCCGCCAGTCGCATCTTTGGTGATTCAGAACAAGCTATGCCCCTGATTGAGCAACTTGTCTATGAACAAGCAACCCAGGAATGTCGAGCGGCTATCGCCCTCGCAAAAGCAAAGGTTTACAAGATTGGCTCAGAGTGTGCAGGGAGCTGGGGGACCCCTAACCAATGCAGGACTAGCTGCCGCCATTTTACAAACGCACAGGTATAGAGATTTATCTAATCGAAAAGCTTGTTTTAATTGTGGGAGAATGGGGCACCTTAAGAAAGATTGTCAAGCCCCTGAAAGAACAAGAGAATCGAAGCTTTGCTATCGTTGTGGTAAAGGTTATCATAGGGCTAGCGAATGCAGGTCAGTCCGGGATGTAAAAGGGAGGCTTCTGCCCCCTATTGAAGAATCCAAGGTACCCCAATCAAAAAACGGGTCACGGGGCCCATGGTCCCAGGGCCCTCAGAAATATGGGAACCAATTTCAGAAAAGCAATCAAGAGGAAGTAGAGGTTTCCGAGGAACCTCCGGAATGGACTTGCGTGCCGCCTCCGACTTCTTACTCATGCCCCAAATGAATGTTCAACCGGTCCCAGTCCATTCCCCTGGACCTTTGCCCCCTGCCACCATTGGGCTTATTCTGGGCCGTGGCTCCTTAACTTTAGAGGGACTCATTATATATCCTGGGATTGTTGACCCATATCATAAAGAGGAGATTCAAGTTCTCTGTTCTAGCCCTCGGGGTGTATTTTCTATAAAGCAGGGAGATAGAATTGCACAACTGGTGTTGCTGCCCTCCCTCGGGGATGGAGAAACCTACACTTTACAAAAAAGGGCTATGGGATCTTCTGGAAGTGATTCAGCCTATCTGGCTATACCCTTAAATGAGAGACCTACAATAAAATTGTTAATTAATGGAAAAGAATTTGAAGGGATAATGGATTCGGGAGCAGACAAAAGCATTATTTCACTCCATTGGTGGCCGAAGTCTTGGCCCACTGTTGTTTCATCTCATTCTCTACAAGGTCTTGGATACCAGTCCTCTCCTGCCATCAGTGCCTCAGCCTTAACCTGGCGGGATGCTGAAGGCAAACAGGGATGTTTTACCCCCTATGTGTTGCCACTCCCTGTAAATTTATGGGGACGAGATGTGTTACAAGCCATGGGCATGACCCTAACTAATGAATACTCCCCCAGGCATCAGCCATTATGGCAAAGATGGGGTATACAAATGGTAGAGGCTTGGGTAGGCAAGAACAAGGCAGAATAAAACCCATTACACAACACGGAAATCGGGGTAGAAAAGGACTGGGTTTTATTTAGGGGCCGTTGAGGCTTCACGACCCATACCATGGAAAACAGAGGAGCCGTTATGGGTCTCTCAATGGCCTCTATCCTCTGAAAAATTAGAGGCTGTCACAAGATTAGTGCAAGAACAGGAACGGCTGGGGCATCTAGAGCCTTCTACCTCCCCATGGAATACACCAATTTTTGTTATTAAGAAGAAATCTGGGAAGTGGAGATTACTCCACGACCTGCGGGCCATTAACAATCAGATGCATCTTTTTGGCCCTGTTCAAAGAGGCCTTCCTTTGCTTTCTGCACTCCCTCAAGATTGGAAGCTTATTATTATAGATATTAAGGATTGTTTCTTCTCTATTCCACTTTACCCACGGGATAGACCAAGGTTTGCCTTCACTATCCCTTCTCTTAATCATATGGAACCAGACAAGAGATTTCAGTGGAAGGTACTGCCGCAAGGCATGGCCAATAGCCCAACAATATGTCAGCTATATGTGCAGGAGGCTTTGGAGCCAATTAGGAAGCAATTTACATCTTTAATCGTTATCCATTATATGGACGATATTCTTATTTGTCACAAAGAGTTAGATGTTTTACAAAAGGCTTTTCCCATGCTGGTGGCTGAATTAAAACAGTGGGGATTAGAGATTGCCTCAGAAAAGGTTCAAATTGCAGATACAGGCCTCTTTTTGGGCTCAAAGATTACTCCCAAAAATATAGTTCCTCAGAAAATAGAAATTCGCAAAGACCACTTACAAACATTAAATGATTTTCAGAAACTTCTGGGAGATATAAATTGGTTGAGGCCCTTTTTAAAAATTCCATCTGCTGATCTAAAACCCCTCTTCGATCTCCTGGAGGGTGAGCCTCATATCTCCTCACCCAGAAAATTTACCCCTGCCGCCCACCGAGCCTTACAGATGGTGGAAGAGGCCTTACAGGAAGCACAATTACAACGAATTGAGGAGTCACTACCTTTTAATCTGTGTGTTTTTAAGACAGCTCAATTGCCAACTGCAGTCCTGTGGCAACATGGACCATTACTTTGGATTCATCCAAATGCTTCCCCTGCTAAGATTATTGACTGGTACCCTGATGCTGTTGCACAGCTCAGCGCTCGCGGAATAAAAGCAGCTGTTACACATTTTGGCAGGGATCCTGATTCCTTGATTGTGCCTTATACTGCTGCACAAGTTCAGACCTTGGCAGCCACATCTAGTGATTGGGCAGTTTTAGTTACTTCCTTTTCAGGACAAATTGATAATCATTTTCCAAAGCATCCAATTTTACAGTTTGCCCTAAACCAGGCTATAGTGTTTCCACAAGTGACAGCTAAAGACCCACTCCCAGATGGGACTGTGGTGTACACTGATGGATCAAAAACTGGTATGGGAGCTTATGTGGTCAAGGATAGGGTTATATCTAAACAATATAATGAAACTTCACCTCAAGTTGTAGAATGTCTGATAGTACTGGAGGTTCTTGAGGCTTTTCCAGGACCCCTCAATATTGTATCAGATTCCTCTTATGTGGTTAATGCAGTTAATCTCCTTGAGATAGCTGGAATAATAAGATCCTCCAGCAGAGTTGCTAACATCTTTCAGAAGATACAAGCTGCCTTGTTAAATAGGAGATTTCCTGTTTTCATTACCCATGTCCGAGCACATTCTGGACTCCCAGGTCCCATGTCCTTAGGGAATGACTTAGCGGACAAGGCTACAAAGCTGGTGGCCGCTGCCTTGTCTACCCATGCACAAGCAGCAAAAGAATTCCATAAGCGCTTTCATGTGACGGCTGAGACCTTGCGCCGTCGTTTTGCTCTATCCAGGAAAGAGGCTAGGGAAATTGTTACTCAATGCCAGAATTGCTGCGAATTCTTACCTACTCCCCACATGGGAATAAACCCACGTGGCATTAGACCATTGCAGATGTGGCAGATGGATGTTACTCATATTCCCTCTTTTGGAAGGCTTCAATATGTTCATGTTTCTGTTGACACCTGTTCTGGCGTAATGTTTGCCACACCCCTAACAGGGGAAAAGGCCTCATATGTGATTCAACATTGCCTTGAGGCCTGGAGTGCTTGGGGAAAACCCAGAATTTTAAAAACAGACAATGGACCAGCATATACCTCTCAAAAATTCCGACAGTTTTGTCGGCAAATGGATGTTACCCATCTAACTGGCCTACCTTATAACCCTCAAGGACAGGGCATTGTGGAACGTGCCCATCGTACACTCAAATCATATCTGATTAAACAAAAGGGGAGTATTGAGGATGTTCTACCCTCGGTACCAAGAGTTGCTGTATCCATGGCACTTTTTACCCTTAATTTCTTGAACTGTGATGCCCAAGGCCACACTGCGGCTGATCGCCACAGTTTAGAGCCTGATAGGCCAAAAGAAATGGTAAAATGGAAAGATGTCTTGACTGATCTCTGGAAAGGCCCGGATCCTATTCTTATAAGATCCAGGGGAGCTGTGTGTGTTTTTCCACAGGAGGAAGAAAACCCCTGTGGATCCCTGAAAGACTCACTCGAAGAGCTCCTTCACAACTCCAGAATAAGAAGGATGGAGGCCAAGTGGGTGATGAAGACTCTCCTACTCGGGATGATGGTTCCTAGTATGATGGGAGAGTTACGGTGGGCCATCATGTCTACCTTCCCCTACCGATGCCAGTGATGCAGAATGCCCAGGTGTTCCCTAGATTTTTCACAAATAATAGAGAGTTGGGGCTTGCCTTTTGCCTTTAGATCCTCAGATACAGAGTTTTCAGGATGAGAGAACCTTGTCATTAGTAGGAAGCTTGTGCTTTACTGTGATTTCTTCATTAAAGGATAATTTTATTCATATGGATCCAGAAAGATCTAATGCTAATCCTTTTGAATTAATGGAAGCTGTACTGATCTTTCTCCTATGATAGTGAGAAGGGACAGATTACTTTTGATTGGAAAGGGGCATTAGGCAACAGTCTGAGTGAGGGACAGAGCTCTGGATCATCTGATTGGTCCTCCTCCAATGTTAAGTATACCCCTTTTAAGAGAACTAATTATTCAGCTGCCCTTTATTTGGGTTGTGAGTAATGATACCTTAGGTAAGAATCAGAAAGAAATAAATTGTTCTGCTTAGAATTGTTTTTATGCATTATGCTGGGATGCTATTAAGCACCCTTTTGCTTTGGTAATGCGCATGCCTCGATTTATTCCAGCTCCTGTTGAGGCGCCAAGTAATTTGAGTTTGTTTAGGGAAAAGCGAGATTTTTGGGATCTCTGCTATTATTGTGGGCCTGATAGCCACCGCCGCGGTTACTGCTTCGGTTACCGCCTCGGCCCTTGCACTTTCTGCCACTGTGCAGACAACTCAAACCATTAATGAACTATAGGCCACTGTGACCATGGTCCTAGATAAACAGGCCACTGCCAATTCTCAGATACAAGGAGGCCTGATGTTGGTAAACCAACAGATTAATTTGGTTCAGGAACAATTGGATATATTGTGGCAGATGGCCCAATTGGGATGTGAACAAAGTTGCCTGGCCTTTGTGTCACTTAGTACAATATGAGAATTTTACAAGAGCAGCTAACCTGTCAAAAGCTCTGTCTCAACATTTATTACAGAATTGGACTTTTGAGTTTGAGCAGACACTCCGTGAGTTGAGAATGGCGATCCTGCAAGTGAATTCGACGCATCTGGATCTTTCTCTGATGGAAGACCTCTCCCCTGGATTTCATCTGCATTTTCTTATTTTAAGGAATGGGTGGGGGTAGGATCATTTAGCCTAGTTCTCTGCTGTGGAATAGTGTTGATGCTTTGGATGGTGTGTACGCTCAGAGCCCAAACAAAAGGAGAAAGTGGTGGTGGCACAAGCACTTGCTGCCTTAGAACACGGAGCATCCCCTGACATTTGGTTAACCATGTTAAAGCAATAGGTCGCTGGCCTCCCAGCTCTTGCACCCCACGAGGCTAGTCTCATTGCACGGGATAGAGTGGGTAGGCTTCAGCAGCCCAAGGAGTTGCAAGGCTAAGCACTGCACAGGAGAGGTCTGCGGTATAACGACTTTCTCCTGGGAGATAAGTCATCTTGCATGAAGGTTCTATGTCATGATCTCCTTCCCCCAGAAAAAAGACATCGGACTGGTCAGGACTTCCTCTGGGGATAAGACCCTGGAGAGGAGCTTTGTACATGTTCCGAATTTGCACATGGGGATTTGACCTCTATCTCCACTCCAAAGTTGTGGGTGTCCTATTGCTTCAAAAATAAATGAATAGGGGGAGATGTGAGGAGCCGCCCTCGCTATCGCTATTGCCGTTAGAAGATGGCGCTGACATCCACTGTCAGTTAGAGTTAACTGTCGCTGTCAGTTGGAGTTAACTGTCGCTGTCAGTTGGAGTTAACCGTTTAAACTGTGCCTCTCCCGTGACGTCATCTGGGGTGATGTGCAAACCACCAATCCCGGCTCTACACATCTCACTCGGAGCTCCTAGGCTTATATAAGGGGCTGGGTTTCTTAGCTTGGGGTCTCCCTCTAAGAAGCTGATCATCTATGTCTCAAGATGCATTAAAGCTTTACTGCAGAAGGATCCGAGTGTTCTGCGTCGTTCTTGCTGGCGAGACGGTAGCGCGGGACACTTGCTGGTTCTAAAAATAAAAGGAACATTGGAAAAGATATTTGAGGCAATAGAGGAACATTTACCTAGCTGGGGACTACAAATTGCCACAGAAAAAAAATACAAAGAGGTGATTTTATTCTTGGGATTTAAAATACATCTACAGAAATGTAGAAAGCAAAATATACAGATAGGGATAGATCTTTATCAGACTCTTAATGATATTCAAAACCTACTAGGAGAAATTTCTTAACTACACCAATTATTGGAATAGAATTAGCTGAACTCAAGAAAGCCAGTATCAGAGAGGGAGGACTGATGATCAAAGGGATTAAGACTGGGCTGGTTGAACCCCCAGAAACAGCTGACCTGACAAAGGTTAACTCTTGAATCCCAGGCATCAGCCTGGGAATCCAGCATGGGACTGATCAAGACCCCCCGAATCTGGGTGTCAGTGAGGAGGCCTAGGTAATCTATTGAGCCTTGGACAGCAGATCAGTACCCATCCCAAGTATACACACGGACTTTGGACTCCCATTGAACAATGTGAGGTGCACTCTCACCCTGAACTCTTGGGGAAGGGTCTAGGCCCTGCCCTATATGAAATGACAGACTATGGACACCCCCATGGAGGGCCTCACCCTCCCTGGGGGAATGAGGGGATAACGGGGGGATGGGGAGGAGGGCACGGGAGGAGGGGAGGGAAAGGGAGAGGGACCTCGTACTGACTTGTGAAGCAACCTTGTTTCTTATCTAAATTTAAAATGGAAAATAAAAAAAATATTAATAAAAAAAGATAAAAATAAAAAAAA
>NW_024430025.1:0-15013 GCF_017639785.1 Mesocricetus auratus
ATATTTGATACTATATAGGGAAAAACAATATATTTATTTATTAGGGAGAGAGTCGCACTGACCAGGAGTCAGAAGCATGGCTGGCTTCTAGGAGAAAAATAAGGGAAGCCCCTTTTCCTTTCACTTCCTTTTATCTCTACCTTGACGGGTAGCTTTGTGGCATTCACTCCTACAATTTCCAACCAATTGGAGATCTCTATTTTGGAAGAAGGATGTGCTGCAGGTTTTGATTTGTGTCACAGGAGACATTCCTGCATAGGGCAACCTGATTTCAGCTGATGTATGAGAAACCTGGTTAGTAGGGAGGATATGTTTATTCCACATGACATCAGCAGCCCCTTCCCTGAAATTCCATTATGTCCTGGAGACCGTGGAATTCAGTGAAGTCACCTGGTCACCTGTGTTGTATCAACACCACCGGCCTTTGGAGAGTCCTTCAGTGCCCTTAAGGTTCAAAGATGAACATGTTGACAAGAATGGGTAAGAAAGATTATAGAGAGGGGAAACAGAACAGAGAAAGGCAGAAAGAGGCTGACATTCACCTTCAGTTTAAACTCTCAAATAAGACAATGTTCAAAAGGAAGAACAGCAATTCCTGGGCCGAAGATGGGGAACTCCAAAGAAAAGGTTGTTTTCAGCATGGAATTCATGTAATGGGGTACAAGAACTGGTGTTTCTGAGAAGTGTCTTGACATTACTGCCTGACAGGACTTCTGGAAATCACAGATTCCAGGTTAGTAATTTGTCTCTCCAAGAAGCCAGGAAATGGCAAGGCAAAAGCTGTTCTCCTGGGAGGTCTTGATTTAAAATCTTACAGTACAATGATGGTTGATGGAGGTCCAGCAACATAATGAGGGACTGCTAGAGTGTGCCCAGCTCCAGGCACGTTATCACTGTACTGCAACAGCAGTGGATAACTAAGTAATACACTCCTTCTATGTGTGGCCTGATTTGTCCTTTGACTTGACTTTGTGATTCTGGTGATCCTGTTCTGCACCTGTAATGCATCCCCACCCACCTATAGCCATGCACTTGGAGTGACATTTCAGGATACTTACGGTTATCAAAAATGACATTCCTATTCAGCTTCCATGAGTTTGTAGGGTGTCTGCAATTTGTGTTGTTGAATTCTAATTTTAAAACTATGATGGTCTGATAATATGCATGAAGTCATTCCAATTTTTTGTACCCGTTGAGATTTGATGTTTCCAAGTATATGGTTGAGTTTGTGAGGGTTCCTTGTGCCACTGAGAAGAATGTATATTCTTTTTTTATTTGGGTGGAATGTTCTATAGATGTCTATTAATTCCAATTGTGTCACAACTTCTATTTGTGCCTTTGCTTCTTTGTCAAGCTTCTGTCTGGTAATCCTGTCTAGAGTTGAGAGTGTGGTGTTGAATTTTCCACTGTAAGTGTGTGGGATTTTATATGTGATTTATATTTTAGTAATGTTTCCATTATGAAAATGGCTGTCTTTGTATTTGGGGTGTAGATGTTCAAAATTGAACTTTCGTATTGGTGGGTTTGTCCTGTGATGAATATGAAGTGTCCTCCTTTATCTATCTTGAATTATTTTATTTTAAAATCTAGTTTGTTAGGTATTAGGATTTCTTGGGTTCATTTTATTGGAAAATCTTTTCCCAACCATTAACTCTGAGGTAATGTCTGACTTTGAGGCTCAGGTGTGTTTATGGAAGCAGCAGAAGGATGGGTTCTGTCTTTGAATATATTTTTTAGTTTGTGAATCTTCATAGGTGGTACAGTGGTATCTCAGAGTTGTTTTGATTTGCATTTCCCTGATGGCTAAGGATGTTGAGCACTTTCTTAAGTGTCTCTTGGCCATTTTAGCCTCCTCTACTGAGAATTCTCTATTTAGCTCTGTACCCCACCTTTCTAGTGGATCCTTTGGTGTTTTGGAAACTTGTTTCCTGAGTTCTTTATAAATTTTGGAGATTAACCCTCTGTCAGATGTAGGGTTAGTGAATATCTTTTCCCATTCTGTGGCCTGCCTTTTTGCC
This sequence comes from Mesocricetus auratus, assembly GCF_017639785.1. NCBI lineage: Eukaryota > Metazoa > Chordata > Mammalia > Rodentia > Cricetidae > Mesocricetus > Mesocricetus auratus. The sequence continues at coordinate 2,019 of NW_024430025.1, forward strand.
TTTTTTACTGTGTCCTTTGCCTTACAGAAGCTTTTTAGTTTCAGAAGGTCCCATTTGTTAATTGTCGATCTCAGTGCCTGTGCCACTGGTGTTATGTTTAGGAAGTGGTCTCCTGTACCAACTCGTTGAAGAGTATCTCCCACTTTCTCTTCTAAAAGTTTCAGTGTGGCTGGATGTATGTTGAGATCTTTGATCCATTTGGACTTAAGTTTTGTACAAGGCGATAAACATGGATCTATCTGCAGTCTTCTGCATACCAGTACCCAGTTATGCCAGCACCATTTGTTGAAGATGCTTTCTTTTTTCCACTGTACAGTTTTAGCTTCTTTGTCAAAAATCAGGTGTTCATAGGTGTGTGGGTTAAAATTAGGGCTTTCGATTCGGTTCCATTGGTCTACATGCCTATTTTTGTGCCAATACCAAGCTGTTTTCAGGACTATAGCTCTATAATAGAGCTTGAAGTCAGGTATGGTGATGCCTCCTGAAGTTCCTTTATTGTATAGGGATGTTTTGGCTATCCTGGGCCTTTTGTTTTTCCATATAAAGTTGATTAATGTTCTTTCCAGGTCCTTGAAGAATTGTGATGGAATTTTGATAGGGATTGCATTGAATCTATAGACTGCTTTTGGCAAGATTGCCATTTTTATTATGTTGATCCTACCAATCCAGGAGCACGGGAGATCTTTCCATTTTCTGGTATCTTCTTTGATTTCTTTCATCAAAGACACAAAATTCTTGATATACAGGTCTTTCACTTCCTTGTTTAACATTATCTCCAGATATTTGATACTGTTTTTGGCTATTGTAAAAGGTGATGTTTCTCTGATTTCTTTCTCAGTCACTTCACCCTCTGTATATAATAGGGCCACTGATTTTTTTGAGTTTACCTTGTATCCTGCCACATTGCTGAAGGTGTTTATCAGCTCTAGGAGTAACCATGCGGAGTTTTTTTGGGTCACTTATGTAAACTATCATATCATCTGCAAAAAGTGAAAGTTTGACTTCTTTTCCTATTTGTATCCCCTTTATCTCCTTTTGTTGTCTTATTGCTGTAGCTAGAATTTCAAGTACAATATTGAAGAGATATGGAGAGAGTGGACAGCCTTGTCTTGTTCCTGATTTTAGAGGAATTGCTTTGAGTTTCTCTCCATTTAGTTTCATGTTAGCTGTTGGTTTACTGTATATTGCTTTTATTATATTCAGGTACGTTCCTGTTATCCCTGATCTCTCTAGGACCTTTATCATGAAGGGATGCTGGATTTTGTCAAAGGCTTTTTCAGCATCTAGTGAGATGATCATGTGGTTTTTCTTTCGCAGATTGTTAATATGGTGGATTACATTGATAGATTTTCTAATGTTGAACCATCCCTGCATTCCTGGAATGAAGCCTACTTGATCATGTTGGATAATTTTTCTGATGTGTTCTTGAATCCGGTTTGCAAGTATTTTATTGAGTATTTTCGCATCAATGTTCATGAGGGAAATTGGTCTATAGTTCTCTTTCTTAGTTGTGTCTTTGTGTGGCTTGGGTATCAAGGTAATTGTAGCCTCGTAGAAAGAGTTTGGCAGTGAGCCTCCTGCTTCTATTGTGTGGAATACTTTGACGAGTATTGGAATGAGCTCTTCTTTGAATTTCTGGTAGAATTCTGCACTGAAGCCATCTGGGCCTGGGCTTGTTTTATTTGGGAGACTTTTGATGACTGCTTCTATTTCATTAGGGGTTATAGGTCTGTTTAGATTATTTATCTGTTCTTGATTTAGTTTTGGCAAGTGATGTCTATCCAGGAAATTGTCCATTTCCTTTAAATTTTCAAATTTTGTGGACTACAGATTTTCAAAGTATGCCCTGATGATTCTCTTGATTTCCTCAGAGTCCATTGTTATGTCCCCTTTTTCATCCCTGATTTTGTTAATTAGCATGTTCCCTCTCTGTCTTTTGGTTAGTTTGGACAGAGGTTTGTCTATTTTGTTGATTTTCTCAAAGAACCAACTCTTTGTTTCATTGATTCTTCTCAGTGTTTTCCTGGTTTCTACTTGATTGATTTCAGCCCTCAACTTGATTATTTCCTGGCGTCTGCTCCTCCTGGGGGAGTTAGCTTCTTTTTGTTCTAGAACATTCAGCTGTGCTATTAATTCTCTAGTATGACTGTTCTCCAGTTTTTTCATGTGAGCACTTAGTGCTATAAACTTTCCTCTCAGCACTGCTTTCAAAGTGTCCCATAAGTTTGTGTATGTTGTGTCTTCATTTTCATTGAAATCGAGGAAGTCTTTAATTTCTTTTTTTATTTGTTCCTTTTCCCAGGAATGGTGCAATTGTGCATTGTTCAATCTCCATGAGTTTGTAGGGTTTCTGCGATTTGTGTTATTTTTGAATTCTAATGTTAATGCATGGTGGTCTGATAAGATGCAGGGGGTTATTCCAATTTTTTTGTATCTGTGGAGATTTGCTATGTTTCCTATTAGGTGGTCAATTTTAGAGAAGGTTCCATGTGTTGCCAAGAAGAAGGTATATCCCTTTGTATTTGGGTGGAATGTTCTATAGATGTCTGTTAAACCCAGTTGGGTCATAACTTCTATTAATTCTTTTGTTTCTTTGCTAAGTTTCTGTCTGGAGGTCCTGTCTAGCGGTGAGAGCGGAGTGTTGAAGTCTCCTACTATTAGTGTGTGAGATTTTATGTGCATTTTGAGCTTTAGTAATGTTTCTTTCACGAATGTAGGTGCCTTTGTATTTGGGGCGTAGATGTTTAAAATTGAGACTTCATCTTGATGTATTTTTCCTTTGATGAATATGAAGTGCCCTTCTTCATCTCTTTTGATTGATTTTAATTTGAAGTCTAATTTGTTAGGTATTAGGATTGCTATGCCCGCTTGTTTCTTGGAGCCGTTTGATTGGAAGATCTTTTCCCAGCCCTTTACTCTGAGATAACGTCTGTCTTTGGTGTTGAGATGTGTTTCTTATATGCAGCAGAAGGAAGAGTCCTGTCTTCGTATCCATTCTGCTAGTCTGTGTCTTTTTATAGGCAAGTTGAGGCCGTTGACATTGAGGGATATTAATGACCATTGATTGGTGATCCTTGTTTGCGTTTGATTTATTGTTAGTGAAGTTATTTTGTGTTGTTTCTCCTCCCTTTTTCTTTTAGTGTTTTGTAAAGTATGCTTATATATTGCCTGTGTCTTTGTGAATGTAGTTATCTTCCTTGGCTCTAGGTTTTCCTTCTAGCATTTTCTGTAGAGCTGGATTCATGGATACGTATTGTTTAAATCTGGCTTTGTCATGGAATATTTTGTTTTCTCCATCTATGGTAATTGAGAGCTTTGCTGGATATAGTAGTCTGGGTTGGCATCCTTGTTCCCTTAGCGTTTGTAGGACATCTGACCAGGATCTTCTGGCTTTCATCGTTTCCATTGAGAAGTCAGGTGTAATTCGGATAGGTCTGCCTTTGTATGTTACTTGGCCTTTTTCTTTGGCTGCTCTTAATATTTTATCTTTACACTGTAGGTTTGATGTTTTGATTATTATATGGCGAGGTGACTTCTTTTTCTGGTCAAGCCTATTTGGTGTTCTGTAAGATTCTTGTACTTTCATAGGCATATCTTTCTTTAGGTTAGGGAAGTTTTCTTCTATGATTTTGTTGAATATGTTTTCTGTACCTTTAAGTTGAATTTCTTCACCTTCTTCTATACCTATTATTCTCAGGTTTGGCTTCTTCACGGTGTCCCATATTTCCTGGATATTTTGTGTTAAGGATTTGTTGGTTTTGAGATTTTCTTTGGTTGACGACTCTATATCCTCTAATGAGTCTTCAACACCTGAGATTCTCTCTTCTATCTCTTGTATTCTATTGGTGATACTTGCATCTGTAGTTCCAGACCGTTTACCGAGCTTTTCTATTTCCAGCATCCCTTCATTCTGTGTTTTCTTTATCGTTTCTATTTCAGCTTTCAATCCTTCAACTGTTTGAGCTGTTTCCTTAATTTTCTTGGTTGATTTTTCTTGGTGCTCTTTAGATTCTTTGAGAGATTTGTTTATTTCTTGAATTTTTCCCCCATTTCATGGATTTTTTTGTTTGTTTTTTCTTCTATTTCTTTAAGCGATTTCCTCGTTTCTTCTTTGAGGGTCTCCATCATCTTCATGAAATAATTTTTAAGGTCTGTCTCCTCTTCTTCCTCTATGTAGTGCTTTTCAGTTCTTGCTGGTGTTGGATCCCTGGATTCTGGTGGGGTCATGTTGGTGTTTCTATTGCTGAGTGATCTCTTATTCTGTCTTCTTCCCATCTCTTCTTCCAGTGGGTGCTGGTGGGGTCTTTCCGTCTCCACTGGTCTCCTTCCTTACTGCAGCTGAAGCAGGGGATGCTGAAGCTGGACTCCCTGGGGTTGGGGTCTTGGAGGGTTGATGTCTTCCTGAAGCTGGGCTCCTGAAGCTGGGCTCGCTGGGTTGGGGTCTTGGAGGGGCTGATCTCCTTCCTGTGTGGGCGGCTCTTCTGGAAGCCGGGAGCGGGCCCGAAGATGGAGGGGGATGGGGGCTGGGCGGGCGGTCCCCGCCTGAGACCCAATCTCACCTGAAGCTGGGCTCGCTGGGTTGGGGTCTTGGAGGGGCTGATCTCCTTCCTGTGTGGGCGGCTCTTCTGCGATATTGCCTAAACTTATATGAAATTTTCCTCCAGAGTTGAAATATTTGTTCCTCATAAAAGGCAATTATGGTATATACCTTTATGAAAATTATTGTCATTGTCTGCGGGATTGATAAAGGGGGAATCAGGTCTTGCCCTTTCATCCAGGACACCATTCAGCTCTTCTCCATTTCATCATCCTGACTGCACATTGTTGCGTTGAATAAGGTGGGACTTATGACTTACTCTCTATTATGAAATGGTCCTGAGAACTTCATCTTCCTACTTTAAGGGAACAATTGCTTATCTATAAGCACAATATGGGCCTTAAAGCACTTTCTCCACAAAGAGTTTCAGAGAAAATCGTGCTACACAAAGCTGGGGGATTAACTATTTCACATTTTAAGAAGTTCTATATCTGCTTTCCCTTGTATCATGTTGCCTGACACATATTTCTTTGAATAGCTTGCACAGCAAGGTAGATTCATAACTTCTTGTTTTTTATGAGGATACCTCATAGCTACTCCCTCTGACCAAGTGGCTCTACACATTTTCTTCTAACACATAGCAACTGGAAGTTCACTTCAAATGCCCGAATATTCTTAGAAGAATTGTGAGACATGATGTCCTACCTGACATGAATATTGGAAGGTGTTTATATTATAACATTTAAGTTCTTTTGGAATCTTGTGGAATACCTTAATCTTGCTCTACATCATAAGGTACCCTGACACATTTTTTGAAAATGTATCCATAACCTCTACTATCTATCTTCCCCTAGATTAATTTAACAATGTATTTCCCCACTAAAACTGACTATATATATATATATATATATATATATATATATATATATACTTGTCTTCATAAGAAATTAAGAGTCCTCTCAAAAGCACAATTTAGTCTCATAAATTCTGTAGAAAATAGACTTTGTCTACTATGGTGTTATTTTAACTCAAGGAATAGTATTTTGCTGTATTTTATTTTAATACGGAATGAACTTCAGATGAAAGTTAATTGTGATGTCACAGTGCAACCTCGTGATGTCACAGTGTATAATTGTGTTCATAGAGCACTATAGTTATGTCACAGTCAATAATTGTGATGTCATAGTGAAGAATATTGATAACACAATGTGTAATGGTGATGTCAAAGTTCAAGATAGTGATGTCACAGTGTATAATTGTGGTGTCATATTGCACTATAATGATGTCACAGTGTATAATTTTGTACATAGAGCAATATAATGATGTCACAGTCAATAATTGTGATGTCATAGTGCAGGTTATTGATGTCACAGTGTATAATTTTGATGTCCTATTTCAGTTTTTTGATGTCACAGTGTATAATTGTGATGTCATAGTGCACTATAGTGATGTCACATTGTATAATTGTGAGGTGATATTGCACTATAACGATGTCACAGTCTATATTTGTGAGGATATATAGCACTATAGTGATGTCACAATGTATAATCGTGTTCATAGAGCACTAGAGTGATCTCAGAGTGGCATATTGTGATGTCACAGTCAATAATTGTGATGTCATAGTGCAGTATACTGATAACACAGTGTATAATTGTGATGTCACAGTGCAAGATAATGATGTCGCAGTGTATAACTGTGATGTTATATTGCACTATAGTGATGTCACAGTGTATAGTTGTGTACATAGAATACTAAAGTGATGTCACAGTCAATAATTGTGATGTCATAGTGCAGTATACTGACAACACACTGTATAATTTTATGTCACAGTGTAAGATTGTGATGTCATATCGCACTATAGTGCTGTCACAGTGTATAATTGTGTTCATAGAGCACAATGTTGATGTCACAGTCAATAATTGTGATGTCATAGAACAGTATTGTTGTGTCACAGTCAACAATTGTAGGTCACAGTCCATTGTATTGATGTCACACTGAATAATTGTGATGTAATATCTCACTATAGTGATGTCACAGTGTATAATTGTTTTCAGAGAGCACTATATTGATGTCACTGGTCAATAATTGTGATGTCATAGCACAGGATTGTGGTGTCACAGTCAATACTTGTGATGTCATAATGCGTTATATTGATAACACAGTGTATAATTGTGATGTCATATTGAACAATCATGATGTTGCAGTGTATAATTCTGTTAATACAGCACTATAGTGATGTAACAGTCAATAATTGTAGGTCACAGTCCATTATATTGATGTCACAGTGTATAATTTTGATGTCTCAGTGCAACATAGTGATGTCACAGTGTATAATTGTGATGTCATATTGCACTATAGTGACGTCACAAAGTATAATTGTGTTCATAGAGAACATATTGATGTCACAGTCAATAATTGTATTATCATAGTGCAGTATATTGATGTCACAATGTATAATTGTGATGTTGTAGTGCAGGGTTTTGATGTCCAGTGTATAATTGTGATTTCATAGAGCACTATAGCTGTGTAACAGTCAATAATTGTGATGTCATACTGCAGTATATTGATAACACTGTGTATAATAGTGATGTTACAGTGCAAGATAATGATGTCACAGTGTATAATTGTGGTGTCACATTGCACTATAATGATGTCACAGTGTATAATTGAGTTCATAGAGCACTATAGTGATGTCACAGTCAACAATTGTGATGTCATAGTGCAGGATATTCCTGTCACAGAGTATAATAGTGATGTCATAGTGCAGGAGTTTGATATTACAGTGTATAATGGTGATGTCATATTGCACTATAGTGATGTCACAATGTATTATTGTGTTCATAGAGAACTATATGGATGTCACAGTAAATAATTGTGATGTCAACGTGCAGTGTATTGATATCACATTGTATAATTGTGATGTCATATCGCACTATAGTGATGTCACAGTGTCTAATTGTGTTCATAGAGCACTATTGTGATGTCACAGTCAATAATTGTGATGTCATAGTACAACGTTCCGATGTCACAGTCAATAATTGTAGGTCACAGTCCATTATATGGATGTCAGAGTGTATAATTGTGATGTGATATCTCACTATAGTGATGTTACAGTGTATAATTGTGTACAGAGAGCACTATAGTGATGTCACAGTCAATTAATGTGATGTCATAGTGCACTATTTTGGTGTCACAGTCAATAATTGTAGGTCGCAGTCCACTATATTGATGTTACAGTGTATAATTGTGGTGTCACAATGCAAGCTAGTGATTTCACAGTGTATAAGTGTGTTCATAGAGCACTATAGCTATGTCACAATCAATAACTGTGATGTCATAGTGCAGTATATTGATAACACATTGAATAATTGTGGTGTCATATTGCACTATAATGATATCACAGTGTATTATTTTGTACATAGAGCACTATAGTGATGTCAAAGTCTATAATTATGATGTCATAGTGCAGTATATTAATAACACAGTGTATAATTATGATGTCATAGTGCAGGATATTGATGTCACAATGTATAATTGTGAAGTCATAGTACACTATAGTGATGTCACAGTGTATAATTGTGAGGTCACATTGCACTATAGTAATGTCACAAATTTTAATTTTGTTCATAGAGAACTATATTGATGTCACAGTCAATAATTGTGTTGTCATAGTGCAGAATATTGATAACACAGTGTATAATTGTGATGTCACTGTGCAAGACTGATATGTCACAGGATAAAATTTTGTTGTCATATTGCATTATAGTGAAGTCACAGTGTATAATTGTGTTCATAGAGCATTATAGTGATGTCAGTGTCAATAACTGTGATGTCATTGTGCCATATTGTGATGTCACAGTCAATAAGTGTGATGACATAGTGTAGTATACTGATAACACAGTGTATAATTGTGATGTCACAGTGCAAGTTAGTGATGTCACAGTGTATAATTGTGACACCATACTGCACTATACTGATGTCACAATGTATAATTGTTTACATAGAGCACAGGATAAAATTTTGATGTCATATTGCACTATAGTGATGTCGCAGTCAATAATTGTGATGTCATACTGCAGTATATTGATGTCACAGTGTATAATTGTGATATCATAGTGCACTATAGTGATGTCACAGTGTATAAATGTGTGGTGATATTGCACAATGTTGATGTCACAATGTATATTTGTGTTCATGGAGTACTGTATTGATGTCACAGTCAATAATTGTGATGTCATAGTGCAAGTATATTGATAACACCGTGTATAATTGTTATGTCACAGTGCTAGATAGTCATGTCACAGTCAATAATTGTGATGTCGTATCGCAGTGTAGTGATGGTACAGTGTATAATTGTGATCAGAGATCACAACAGTGATGTCACAGTCAATAAATGTTAAGTCATAGTGCAGTATTGTGGTGTCACATTGAATAATTGTAGTTCACAGTCCATTATATTGATGTCACAGTGTATAACTGTGATGCCATATTGCCCTATAGTGATGTCACAGTGTATATTTGTGATGTCATAGTACAGCATTCTTGTGTCACAGTCAATAATTTTATGTCACAGTCCGTTATATAGATTTCAGAGTGTATAATTGTGATGTCGTATCACACTATAATTATGTCACAGTGTATAATTGTGATCAGAGAGCACAATAGTGATGTCAGAGTCAATAAATGTGATGGCATAGTGCAGTATTTTGGTGTCACAGTCAATAATTGTAGGTCACAGTCCATTATATTGATGTCACAGTGTATAATTTTGATGTCTCATTGCAAGCTAATGATGTCACAGTGTATAATTGTGTTCATACAGCACTATAGCTATGTCACAGTCAATAATTGTGATGTCATAGCACTGGATTGTGATGTCACAGTTAATAATTGTGATGTCATACTGCAGTATATTGATAACACTGTGTATAATTGTGGTGTCATATTGTACTATAATGATGTCACAGTATATAATTATGTACATAGAGCACTATAGTGATGTCACAGTCAATAATTGTGATGTCATAGTGCTGGATATTGATGTTACAGGGTATACCTTTGATGTCATATTGCAGTATGTTGATAACTCAATGTATAATTGTGATGTCATAGTGCACTATATTGATGTCACAGTGTATAAATGTGAGGTGATATTGCACAATGTTGATGTCACAATGTATAATTGTGTTCATGGAGAACTATATTGATGTCACAGTCAATAATTGTGATGTCGTATCACACTGTAGTGATGTTACAGAGTATAATTGTGATCAGAGATCACAATAGTGATGTCACAGTCAATAAATGTGATGTCATAGTGCAATATTGTGGTGTCACAGTGAATAATTGTAGTTCACAGTCCATTATATTGATGTCACATTGTATAATTGTGATGCCATATCGCACTATAGTGATGTCACAGTGTATATTTGTAATGTCATAGTACAGCATTCTTATGTCACAGTCAATAATTTTAGGTCACAGTCCATTATATAGAAGTCAGAGTGTATAATTGTGATGTCCTATCACACTATAGTGATGTCACAGTGTATAATTGTGATCAGAGAGCACAATAGTGATGTCAGAGTCAATAAATGTGATGGCATAGTACAGTATTTTGGTGTCACAGTCAATAATTGTAGGTCACAGTCCATTATATTGATGTCACAGTGTATAATTGTTATGTCACAGTGCAAGCTAGTGATGTCACAGTGTATAATTGTGTTCATATAGCACTATAGCTGTGTCACAGTCAATAATTGTGATGTCATACTGCAGGATATTGATGACACAGTGCATAATTGTGGTGTCATATTGCACTATAGTGATGTCACAGTGTTTAATTTTTTACATAGAGCACTATAGTGATGTCACAGTCAATAATTGTGATGTCATAGTGCAGAATATTGATATCAAAGTGTAAAATTTTGATGTCATATTGTGGCATATTGATAACAGTGTATAATTTTGATGTCATATTGCACTATAATGATGTCACAGTGTATAATTGTGTTCATAGAGCACTATAGTGATATCACAGTCAATAATTGTGATGTCTTACTGCAGGATATTGATGTCACAATGTATAATTGTGAAGTCATAGTGCACTATAGTAATGTCACAGTGTATAATTGTGAGGTCATATTGCACTATAATGTCACAATGTATTATTGTGTTCATAGTACACTATATTGATGTCACAGTCAATAATCGTGATGTCATAGTGCTGTATAACACAGTGTATAATTGTGATGACTCAGTGCAGGATATTGATGTCACTGTGTAAAATATTGATGTCATATTGCACTACAGTGATGTCACAAATTATAATTGTGTTCTTAGAGAACTATATTGATGTCACAGTAAAAAATTATGATGTCATAGTGGTGGATATTGACAATACAGTGTGTAATTTTGATGTCACTTTGCAAGATAGTGATGTCACAGTGTATAATTGTGGACATAGAGCACTATAGTGATGTCACAGTTAATAATTTTGATGTCATAGCTCAGGATTGTGATGTTACAGTCAATAATTGTATGTCACAGTCCATTATATTGATGTCACAGTGTATAATTGTGATGTCTCAGTGCAAGATAGTGATGTCACAGTTATAATTGTGTACATAGAGCACTATAGTGATGTCACAGTCCATAATTGTGATGTCATAGTGCAGTATTGTGGTGTCACAGTGAATAATTTTAGGTGACAGTCCATTATATTCATGTCAATGTGTATAATTGTGATGGCATATCACACTTTAGTGATGTCAGTGTACAATTGTGTTCATAGAGAACTATATTGATGTCACAGTCAATAATGGTGATGTCATAGTGCAGTATATTGATTTCATGGCGTATAATTGTGATTTCATAGTGCAGTATAGTCATGTCACAGTCTACAATTTTTATACTGCAGGATTATGATTTCACGATGTAAAATTATGATGTCATATTTCACTAGAGTGATGACACAAGGTATAATCTTGATGTCATAGTACAGAATAGTGATGTCACCGTGTATAATTGTGATGTCACAGTGCACTTTAGTATGTGTCACAGTATAAAATTGTGTTACATGCAGCAGAAAAATGATGTCACAATGTACAGTGGTGATGTCATAGAGCAAGATAGTATATAATTGTGATGTCGTATTGCATTATAATGAAGTCTAATTCTGTAATTGTGATATCATAGTGCACTGTAGTGATATCACACTGTATAATTTTGATGTCATGTTGTGTTTAAGTGATGTCACGATGTATAATTGTGATGTCATAGAGAACTATGGATATGTCACAGTGTATAATTTGATGACATAGCACTGGATTGTGATGTCACAGTCAATAATTGTGATGTCATAATGCAGTATATTGATAACACAATGTATAATTGTGATGTCTCAGTGCAAGATAGTGATGTCACAGTGTATAATTTTGAAGTCCTATTGCATTATAGTGAATTCACAGTGTATAATTGTGTTCATTGTGCACTATACTGATGTCACAGCCAATAATTGTGATGTCATAGTGCAGAATATTGATAACACGTTGTATAATTGTGATATCCCAGTGCAAACTAGTGATGTCTCAGTGTAAAATTGCGATGTCGTATTGCACTATAGTGATGTCAAAGTCAATAATTGTGATGTCATAGCAAAGGATTGTGATGTCACAGACAATAATTGTATGTCACAGTCCATTATATTCATGTCACAGTGTATAATTGTGATGTCATATTGCACTATAGTGAACTCACAGTGTATAATTGCATTCATAAGCACTATGGTGATGTCACAGTCAATAATTGTGACTGTGTGTTTATCTCTAGATATTAATCACAGAGTGTGTTTATCTCTAAATATTAACCATAGACTATGTGCTTATCTCTAAATATTAATCATAGTTTGTGGGTTTATCTCTAAATATTAATCATAGACTGGGTGTTTATCTCTAAATATTAATAAGAGAATGTGTGCTTATCACTAAATAGTAAACATGGTGTGAGCATTTACCTCTACATATTAATCATAGAGAGTTTTTATCTTGAAATATTAATCATAGTTTGTGTGTTTATCTCTAAATATTAATCATAGAGTGTGTGATTATCTCTAAATATTAATCACAGAGTGTGTGTATCACTAAATAGTAATAATTGAGTGTGTGGTTATCTTCTACATATTAATCATAGAGTCTGTTTTTATCAGTAAATATTAATCATAGAGTGTGTGTTTATCTCTAAATATTCATCACAGAGTGTGTGCTTATCTGTAAATTGTGATCAAAGTGTTGTATTTATCTCTAAATATTAATCATGTAGTGTTTATCTCTAAATATTAATCATAGAGTTTATGTTTATCTCTACATATTAATCGTATAATGTGTGTTTATCTCTATATAATAATCATATAGTTTGTGTTTATCTGTAAGTCCTACTCATAGAATGTGTGGTTATCTCT